>NC_134699.1:3562793-3732793 GCF_050947455.1 Rhinoderma darwinii | reverse complement strand
TACTGAGCATTACACCCAGTATACAGGACAGGAGAAGTGGTACTGTGCAGTGTCCATATATACAGAATAATACAGATACTGAGAATTACACCCAGTATACAGGACAGGGGAAGTGGTACTGTGCAGTGTCCATATATACAGAATAGAGAAGTAGTACTGTGGGCAGATGTAGCAGGGAGGTTGTCCTGTGTGCTGAATCCTTGGTCATGGTTGAACATATGCCGCATGTATTTCATATTGAGCCCCGGACATGAAATGTTACACAAAGAATGACTGATGCTACAAATGTTTCTTCTGCCCACATATCTCAGACAGTACAATCCGCCTTTGTATTGTGCTGACACTCACGACCTTCACTACGACCTCGAGACTCCTCCGGAGAGCACAATATTGTTTATGTGTCTCTTCAGTAAAAGAATAAAATTTAAAGCTGCATATTATTTACATTCTGAACAAAATCAAGGAATTCCCAGAAAATAGAAATCTGCAGCCGTCATCATGTTAGAAACTAGTATCTGTTTCTGGAAAAACTGGATGACAATTTGGCCATCATTACATCTCTCACAGCAGATGTCGTCCAGCCCTAGCAAATCTGCCTAGTTATCCAGCGATGCACCCCCATCTACCATATCAACACAGATTTGACTTTCAGGATTGCAGGACAGCTGGATATTCTGTAAAGCTTCTGCAGAGCACAGTAGTGACCTATTATTGCAGATGAGAAAATGGTCATTTACTTCTTTCCCCTTTATGCTGCATTTGGTGTCATCTGCTCCGCATGCTCAGGATACAATGGATATGTCCATAGAGGGTCAGTATTCCCAATAGGCAGTGCAATAACAGAGAAGTGGCCTGTACTCTACTGATGGCTCCTGCAGGTTATTATTGAAATGCTGCAAAGGAAAGCAGGTGGATGGGGAGACTCAGGTAGAGGTGGGGATGGAGGGCAGGTGGATGATTGTAGAAGGGATGGACTAGTGTAGTAAACATGGAGGATGAAGGTGTGGGAGGGCACTCGGATGATGCTTGAAGAGATGGTGGGTGGAGGGCAGGCGGAAGATGGTAGAAGGGATATAGGAGGGTAAGGCAGGCAAAAGATGGTAAAAGATGTTGGATGGAGGAGCGGAGGGCAGGTGGAGGATGGTAGAAGAGATGGTGGATGGAAGGCAGGGGGAGGTTGGTAGAAGAGATGGTGGATGGAAGGCAGGGGGAGGTTGGTAGAAGAGATGGTGGATAGAGGGCAGGTGAGGCATGGTTGAAGAGATGGTGGATGGAGGGCAGGTGGAGGATGGTAGAAGATATGGTGGGTGGAGGATGGTAGTGGAAATGGCGGATGGAGGGCAGGTGAAGTTTGGTAGAAGAGATGGTGGATGGAGGGCAGGTGGAGGATGGTAGAAGAGATGGTGGATGGAAGGCAGGGGGAGGTTGGTAGAAGAGATGGCAGGCGTAAGATGGTAGAAGAGTTGGTGGATGGAGGAGGGGAGGGCAGGTGGAAGATGGTGGAAGAGATGGTGGATTGAGGGCAGGTGGAGGATGGTAAAAGAGATGGTGGATGGAGGGCAGGTTGAGCTTGGTAGAAGAGATGGTGGATGGAGGGCAGGGGGAGGATGGTAGAAGAGATGGTGGATGGAGGGCAGGTGGAGGATGGTAGAAGAGATGGTGGATGGAGGGCAGGTTGAGGTTGATAGAAGAGATGGTGGTTGGAGGGCAGGGGGAGGTTGGTAGAAGAGATGGTGGATGGAGGGCAGGGGGAGGTTGGTAGAAGAGATGGGGTAGTGGAGGGCAGGTGGAGGATAGGAGAAGAAATGGCAGATGGGTGAGTGGATGGCAGGCGGAAGACGGTAAAAGAGAAGGCAGATGGGGAGTGGCGGGCAGGTGGATATTTAGCTGTCACCAAACCTTCTCAGACCCCTTTAAAATAAATCTGTCTTGTTAGGCAGTAATACACAGATCTATCGTTCAAGAGCCATAAAAAGCTGCAGGAGCTGTAATGGTGGCCAGTCTGTCAGCATTCCAGAAATAGATAGAACTAAGAAAGCCTGAATGTCATTCCTATAACTGGACAGCAGGGGGCGACTGATCTTAGGTGGAAACCTGCTCGTGATAGAAGTTGTGTGAGGTGTGAGTAACATATTTAGCCTGTAGCTGTGAAAACAAAGAGTAGACTGAGAGAAATCAGTGCTCCACCCCGAGCTCCACCTAGACTGTAATATTACAGCAGGTAGAGTGACAGGTGCACAGACCCGGCTCTGCTGCACCGCTCCATACACAGCTCCAGCAGGGAGGACTACTCTCCAGGTAAGGACATGAGATATTATTCTTTTAACCTCCGCCTTCCATGAAACGTCTCAGGTCACTCATGCAGAACCTGAGCTCTAGAAGCGCAAACCGTCTCAATGAATGGAACAAGAAGCCTGAAGTGGTGAATCTACCGGAATATAGAAGAGAATTTCATAAATAGCAACTCCATAAACCAGAGTGGAATTACCAGAATCACTAATACAAGAGGGAAGGTCCTGATCCCCCAATATTGACCTGGGAGATGATCAGCAGATACAAAGATGTTTTATAGAAGCCTAAGTCTGCTGCTCCATATACAGAATACAGGCTGCCATAAATGCTGAGGGATTCATAGGGCAATAGCAGAGAATTCTTTCATCTCCCATCTCTTATATGAACAGTTGCAGTCATAAAGACAGTGATTCCGATAGTTCAAGTACATTAGGGAATTGCTGTATAAGCGACACCCCAGTATATGAGAAAAGCTTCACATTCACAAAAGACCAAACCTGAAACTGTCACTGCAGCCTGAAGAAGACATAGATGAAAATAATGAGAAAAACCTGCAGTCACTGCACCTGATACCGCGGCAGTCCCCGGAGGTCACATTGTCAATAACGTGTGTAAGGTCTTCATTTTGGCGGTAATTGTGGCCTCTAGACACAGATGCTCTAATCGCCAGTGATGGCTCAGGGGCCACTAATTGGTGTAATACAGGGTAAGAGTCGGTTCAGTCTTCTGTAGTCACACGGGATGATTTTCCTGGACAGTCGGGGTCCTGGGTTGTCTATGGGGGACAGTGAGCACGTCTGATAACGTAAGAGAAGTTCTTCATGTTGGGAAAACTGCGCTAAAGTCTGCCAACATAACGGGAATCTCACATGTGTGTTTGTGTATTTATATGTATGTATATATGTGTTTTTATGTATGTGTGTGTGTAGACCCTATATATGTGTTTTTATGTATATATTTTTTATGTATATATGTGCAGGGGCGTAGCTAAAGGCTCATGGGCCCAGGTGCAAGAATTCAGCTTGGGCCCCCTACCCCTCCCCAACACCACCATCATCAGACCCCTGCGCGCTCCTATGCCCAGACGCCTTGCCCAACAGCCCCTATAGTATAATGCCCCCACACAGTATAATGCTCCCATAACTGCCCCCACACAGTATAATTCCCCATAACGTATAATTCCCCCCATAACAGCCCCATACCGTATAATGCTCCCCATATCAGCCCCTACAGTATAATGCCCCACATAGATGCCCCCATACAGTATAGTGCCCCCCATATCAGCCCCCATAGAGTATAATGCCCGCCATACAGTACAATGCCCCCTATATGAGCTTCCCATACAGTATAATGCCTCCCATATCAGCCCCCATACAGTAAAATGCCCCGCATATCAGCTCCCCATACATTACAATGCCCCCTATATGCGCTTCCCATACAGTATAATGCCCCCCATATCAGCTCCCATACAGTACAATGCCCCCTATATGAGCTTCCCATACAGTATAATGCCCCCCATATCAGCTCCCCATACATTACAATGCCCCCTATATGAGCTTCCCATACAGTATAATGCCCCTCCATATCAGCTCCCCATACAGTATAATGCCACTCCATATCAGCTCCCATACAGTACAATGCCCCCTATATGAGCTTCCCATACAGTATAATGCCCCCCATATCAGCTCCCCATACAGTACAATGCCCCCTATATGAGCTTCCCATACAGTATAATGCCCCTCCATATCAGCTCCCCATACAGTATAATGCCACTCCATATCAGCTCCCATATAGTATAATGCCCCTCCATATCAGCTCCCATACAGTAAAATGCCCCCCATATCAGCTCCCATACAGTATAATGCCTTCCATATTAGCTCCTCATACAGTATAATGCCCCCATATGAGCTCCCATACAGTATAATGCCCCTCCATATCAGCTCCCCATACAGTATAATGCCTCCCATATCAGCTCCCATACAGTATAATGCCTCCCATATCAGCTCCCCATACAGTATAATGCCCCTCCATATCAGCTCCCATACAGTATAATGCCCCCCATATCAGCTCCCATACAGTATAATGCCTCCCATATCAGCTCCCCATACAGTATAATGCCCCTCCATATCAGCTCCCATACAGTATAATGCCCCCATATGAGCTCCCATACAGTATAATGCCCCTCCATATCAGCTCCCCATACAGTATAATGCCTCCCATATCAGCTCCCATACAGTATAATGCCTCCCATATCAGCTCCCCATACAGTATAATGCCCCTCCATATCAGCTCCCATACAGTATAATGCCCCCCATATCAGCTCCCATACAGTATAATGCCCCCCCATACAGTATAATGCCTCCCATATCAGCTCCCCATATAGTATAATGCCCCCCATATCAGCTCCCCATACAGTATAATGCCCCCATATGAGCTCCGATACAGTATAATGCCCCTCCATATCAGCTCCCCACAGTATAATGCCTCCCATATCAGCTCCCATACAGTATAATGCCTTCCATATTAGCTCCCAATACAGTATAATGCCCCCATATGATCTCCCATACAGTATAATGCCTCCCATATCAGCTCCCCATAGAGTACAATGCCCCCGATATGAGCTTCCCATACAGTATAATGCCCCCCATATCAGCTCCCCATAGAGTATAATGCCCCCCATATCCGCTCCCATACAGTATAATGCCCCCATATGAGCTCCCATACAGTATAATGCCCCTCCATATCAACTCCCCATACAGTATAATGCCCCCCATATCCGCTCCCATACAGTATAATGCCCCTCCATATCAGCTCCCCATACAGTATAATGCCTCCCATATCAGCTCCCCATACAGTATAATGCCCCCCATATCCGCTCCCATACAGTATAATGCCCCTCCATATCAGCTCCCCATACAGTATAATGCCTCCCATATCAGCTCCCCATACAGTATAATGCCCACATATCAGCTCCCCATACAGTATGATGCCCCCCATACAGGGGTGTAACTAGGAAAGACTGGGCCCCATAGCAAACTCTTGACCGGGCCCCCCTCCCCGTGTGCCACAAGCAGCCCCCCTTATAAATAGTGCCCCCTGTAGAATGTGCTATACAGCCCTCCTGTAGACAGTGCTATATAGCCCCGCCTATAGACAGTGGCACAACCCATTTGTAGATAGCACCCCCACCTCCCCATAGTATATAGTGCCATACAGCCCCCTGTAGATAGTGCCATAAAGCCCCCACTGTATATAGCGCTATACAGCTCCCACTGTATATAGTGCCACACAGCCCCCCTCAGTAGAAAGTGCAGCACAGCCCCCCCCCCCCTTAGTAGAAAGTGCCACTCACAGACCCCTGTAGATTGCGCCACACTCAGCCCCCGGTAGATAGAGCCACAGCCCCCCCCTTGTGTGTAGTGCCACCCAGCTCCCCCTTTGTGTATAGTGCCACACAACCCCCCCCCCCCCCTCGTGTACAAGGCAATGGCGCATCCGAGAAAGTTGTATCAGCCAGGGAGATGTCACTCAAACATGGAAAGTTGGGTTTGGAGTCAGGACTATGTGACTCTTCAGGATAGTGATTCCGCCCCATTACCCTCTAATGAGTAATTAGCATATAGTGTGTGTCGTTTTAAAAGAGGATTTTAAGAATTTTGCTGCATCTGAAAAAAACATACAAGGGAATGTTTGGAAATATTGTCAGGTCATGTATTACTGCATGGTGGCGGTTCAAGGGGTTAAAACTACCTGACAGATTCCCGTTAAATATACAATGAATTGAGAAAAATTCCATCTGCCCTGCAATTTTGTTATTATAAATGTATCCTATATAACTACAGATCCAGAACCAAGATCTGACATATATACAGCACCAGAACCAAGCTCAATACATATATACAGAACTAGAACCAAGCTAAGTACATAAATACAGCACCAGAACAAAGTTCAGTACATGTATACAGCACTAGAACCAAGCTCAGTACATAAATACAGCACTAGAGCAAAGCCCATACATATATACATCCCCAGAACCAAGCTCAGTACATATATAAAGCACCAGAACAAAACTCATTACATATAGACACAGCACCAAAACCAATCTCATACGTATATACAGCACCAGAACCAAGCTCTGTACTTACATACAGCATCAGAACCAAGCTCTGTACTTACATACAGCATCAGAACCAAGATCAGTACATATATACAGCACCACAACAATTACAGCTCAATTTAGTGCCCCCCCCTGCCGTATAGGTTTGTACGGCGTAAAACTACAGCTCCCAGCATGGCCCGAACAATGGTGAGGATATGCTGGGAGATGCTGTTTCACAAAAAAAAATCATATCATAATCATCTCGCTGCAGATCATACAGTGACTAGAGTACTGATTAGCGGCAGAATAAACATTTACATTAAGTGACTCACTGGTGACGTCTCAGATTCTAATTTTTTCTAGAATCCCCACATATAGACCACCCCTGTATATAGTGGCCCACATATAGACGACTCCCCTGTAGATAGAGCCCCCACTATAGATATTGCCATTAACAGTTTTATGAGAAAAAAACGAAACATACATGATCCCGTTCCTGTTCGCTGGCGATGCAGATCTGCTCTCTTCTGAGCGGGTCTGCAGGAGTTGAACGAGCGTCGTCCAATGACGCTGATTGGCGGGGCAGAATGACTTGCCCCGTCAATCAGCGCCTTTCAAGCGTGGAAGCGGCGCAATGTTATTTTACCTCACTTATAGTTGAAAAAAAGGCCTATTTTGCCAGCAGGCATCCATTTAGATTGATCGCTAATTTGCCCGCCAACTATTTGGGTCTTGCTCTCCAGTGTTTGTCTATGAGTAACTCGGCGCAGACAGGCGCGATGATGTCGCTACATCCCGCCAGCCTGCGTCGAGCTGCTCAGGGCACAGTGAATGCTGAAGCAAGGAGACGTCAGTTCCTTGCTCCAGCATTGATGGAACCGGGACCTCGGTGAGTGACTCGCGACCCCCCGGAGGTCTTCACACCCCCCCCCCAGGGGGACGCGACCCACAGTATGTAATGTATTGTGCAGTTTGCGGTGGAGAGAGGAGCGGGGGCTGTAATTTAACGGGCCCCCCCTCTCCACACGCAAACAGCACAATACAACACAATACATTACAAGACAACACAACACAATACATTACATTACAATACATTACAAGCTAGCACAATAAAACACAACACAATACAACACAACACATTACATTACAATACAGACTCTGCAGCTCACCTGGAGTCCTCCGCACGGGCTCTTCCACTGCACTGGCTGGAAGACGTGTCACGTGACAACACGGTCACATGGTACACTAAGTGTACCATGTGACCGTAACCAGGAAGTGCCGGCTTCACGGCACAGAAAATTTATATAACAAGCATTCTGTATGGCCCGTGGGCCCCCCAGGCTTAGGGGCCCGGTCACAACTGCGACCCCTATAGCTACGTCACTGTATATGTGTTTTTATATATGTATGTAGACCCTGTGTGTGTGTGTGTGTGTGTGTGTGTGTGTGTGTGTGTGTGTGTGTGTGTGTGTGTGTGTGTGTGTAAGTACAGTAGCCGTCCAACATCATTAACCTGATAAATCAATGTTTTTGGTAGAAGTGATATTTCTACATAGCAAATAATTTAGTGTAGTAGAAAAAACCAGAGCCAACAATCAGGACATGCCGCTTATTCTGAGGAATTGAATCATTCGTTGAAAGGGGCTCGTTCACAATAATAGCAGTGAGGAGGGAAATTGGTGAAGTCCATCATTCTGTGGAATAACAGGGGTAAATTATGGCCCTTATAAGGTAGGAGGGGGCAAATGCGGCACAGGTTGGTTATAGTGCGTTTCCTTCTGAAATACTGGGGATCATGGGTCATTCCAGACATTCTTCTGATGAAAAACCGACTTTGATTAACCCCTTCCCGACATATGACATACAGTTACGTAATAGCCGGGTAGGGGAAGTATGGAACGGGCTCACGGAGTGAATCCACTTCATACGATGCCGATGTCGGCTGTTTGTTACAGACGACACTTCAGAGTAACGAGCGGCATCGCACTCGAACGCGATCCCGCTAGTTGAACTCGTTAAATGCTGCGGTAAATAGCAACCGCAGCATTTAAATAGTTAGAAAGAGGGGGCGACCCCCTCTAACAGCTCATCACACTCCCCCCCCCCCCCGCAGCACAGTCGCAGGGGGGTGATGGTTGCTATGGCTGCCTGGGGGCCTAATAAAACGGCGCGCAAAAAAACATGGAGGAATCGCTGTTTTTTTTTCATTTTCTACCCCACAAATATTTTTTTTTTCGTTTCCTAGTACATTATATGGAAAAATAAATGATGCTATGAAAAACTACAACTCGTCCTGCAAAAATCAAGCCCTCATAGGACTATATCGACGGAAAAATAAAGACGTTATGGTTTTTGGAAGGTGGGGAGGAAAAAATGAAAATGAAAATCTGAAAAAGGGCGGCGGCGGGAAGGGGTTAAAAAGTTGATTGGAGAGGGAAAAACATTAGAGAAGTGCAGCAAATTATCGTCTGCTCAGCTAAAATGATCTCAAATGCCTTGAAGTGGCGACCAAAACCTGAAGGTCGCGGAAAGAAGCGGAAAACTACTGTTCAATGAATGGAAGAATAGCCAAAATGGTAACGGCTCAGCCAATGATCACCGCCGGAAAGATCAAAGAAGATCTGAGATTACCGGTGATCCGCTCCGATCAGAAGGCGATTAAGCGAAGCCGAGTTACCAGCAAGAACTCCCCGCAAAAAAAGACGTGTCCTCAATAGGTTCAAATTTGCCAAGGACCACATTGACTGGCCCACAGAGAAATGGTGCAACTTTTTGCGGACTGATGAGAGCAAAATTGTTCTTTTTGGGTCTAGTGGCCGCAGACCTTGAATCAGACGACCCCCGAGCACTGAATTCAGGCCACAGTACACTGTGAAAACAGTAAAGCAAGGTGCTGCAAAAATCATGATATGGGGATGTTTCTCGTACCTTGGTGTTGGGTCTATTTATCACAAACAAGGGATCATGGATCAGTTTGAATATATCAAAATACTTGAGGAGATCGTGTTGCCCTATGCCGAAGAAGAAATGCCCTTGAAATGGGTTTCAACACGACAATGACCCAAAACACTTCAGTAAGAGAACAATATCTCGGTTACAGACAAACAGGATTGAGGTAATGGAGTGGCAGCCCAACCCCCGACCTCAATCCCATAGAGAACTTGTGGGGGTGACATCAAAAATGATGTTTATGAGGCAAAACCCAAAAATGCAGAAGAACCGTGGAGCGTCGTCCAATCTTCCTGGACCGGATATCTGCTCAGAGGGGCCACAAGTTGTCGACTCCATGGAACACCGATGCCAAGAGTTCTCAGAATCAGCGGTGATGCCACCAAATATTAATTCAGTGAAGGGAAATCTCAAACATTTTTCAGGTATTACGTTACATTCAGTGGCGTAACTACCGCTGTAGCAGCTGCTAGAGGGACCCGCAGCGTGAGGGGGACCGCGCCGCCCGCCGGCACGGGCCCCCCACATGGCCAGAGGCTCCGCTAGCAGCCGCTATGGCTGCTACAGCGTGACGCCACTGAAGGGGTTGTTCCTACAAAAGACATGCATCCCGGAGAGGGGATACATGTGTGATCGCTGGCAGCGATAAGGGACCGAAAGTCCCCTGAAGTTCTCCATGACAAACCTCGGACTTTCGGCGTCTGTCGGCAGCTCCATAGAAATGAATTAGGCACCGGTCGTGCTTGCGTGCATGCGTGACCAGCGCTCCTTTCATTTTTATTGACCTGCGCAGACGCCGGAAGTCCGAGGTTTGTCATGGAGAGCTTGAGGGGACTTTTGGTCTCATGTTCTCCTTATCGCTGCCAGCAATCACACATGTATTCCCTGTCCTGTGGATAGGGGATACATCTCTTTTGTAGGACAAAGTATAGGCCGTTTTTTTTTGGGGGGGGGGGGTGGGTTGGGGGCTGTATGGCGTTACCTACAGGGGGGGCTGTATGGTATTATCTATAGGGGGGGCTGTATGGCGTTATCTACAGGGGGGCTGTATGGCGTTATCTACAGGGGCGCTGTATGGTGTTATCTACAGGGGCGCTGTATGGTGCTATCTACAGGGGGCACTGTCTACAAGGGGGGGGGGGTTGTGTGATACCCAGGGGAGGGGGGGGGGCCGGTCAAAAGTTTGCTATGGGGCCCATTCTTTCCTAGTAACGCCCCTGGTTACATTTTTGAGTTTTTACATAAAAATGCCGGCACTGCTCATTTTTTGAACATCCTGATATTCCTTTTTCTTGACTTTCTGTAAAGGATTAACAGAAACTCGAGAAATGTTGTTCTTATTGTTGTGATTTGGAATTGAATGTGTAGGATTTCCAGTGCATATAGGCAAATAAAAGTTATTAAGGTTAGTTCACACGGGGTATTTTGGCGCTGTTTTTGACACGGAAACCACATCGGAAACGTGGCCAAAAAACGCCCAAAATTGCCTTTATTGATTTTAATGGGAGGTAGAGACGCTTTTATCTTGCAAGAGGTAAAAAACACTTGCAGGAAAAAGAAGCGACTTGTCCTTTCTTCGGGCGTTTCCATCTCTGACTTCGGATTGACATCAATGGGAGGCAGAGATCGCGTTTTTGCCCGTGGCGCTCAATGGCCGTGGGCAAAAAAACGCAGCAAATGTTCTGCCGGCACGTCAAAATCTGCCTCAAAATTCCTGAAGGAATTTTGAGGCAGATTTTTCCTCCCGCAAAAAACTATTTTTTGAAACACTACTGTACATATATGTGTGTTTGTGTGAGAGATATATGTATGTACGAGTGATATTTATGTATGTGTGTGCGTGCGTGCGTGCGTGCGTGTGTTACACAGTTGACAAGGTTGAAAGAAGACACAGGTCCATCAAGTCCAGCCTATAATTCTGCAGTGCTCATCCAGAGGAAAAGCAAAAAAATTCCCAAAACATTCCCTCACAGCTCCAAATCTGGTAATCACAATAAATCACTGGATCAGAGTCCCATCTCCGGACTCTAGGACCCATAACTTGTAATATTATTTGATTTCTTTTAGCAAAGCCTCCAGGCCCCTCCTGAACTTGTTCAATGAATGAACCATTCCAACATTGGGGGCACAGTTCTATAGTCTCACTGCTCTTACAGTGAAGAATCCCGTCTATGATGATAGTGATACTCGATGTCTGAGGAAGGGGTGCTGTTACCCCTGAAACTTCTACAACTATCTGAAGTTTAATAAATCCTTTACCATATATATTATATACTCTGACTACTAACCTTATGTCCCCTTTCAGAGCGCAGCCCCACAATTTTATCCTATACCCTTTCTCCACTATTCTGCAGTGTGGGAATTCTCTTATATCAAGTTAAAACCTTCTTGCAGGTGAAAAACGGTGGTTCCTCAGTCTAGGCAGCAGCCATCTGATCATAGCACAGAGGGTCCACAACCAAGGAGGTAACAAGCAGAAGCCCCTAACATCCCCAATTCAGTGGGATTTCGGGATTTCTTGCAGCTCTGGCACACTCTGTCCCAGGAGAAGACATCATATAACACAGATCACTCCATCCAGGGAAACTTCCTGGTGTGTGGGAAGAGAAGAACATAGAATATCACTATATGGGCAATGTGACTGGCACTGCTGCAGGGGAATGATGGCTAACAGGATCCACTATGGAGTCACTGTGTACATACATTACTTACCCTATACTGATCCTGAGTTACATCCTGTATTATACTCCAGAGCTGCACTCACTATTCTGCTGGTGGAGTCACTGTGTACATACATTACTTACCCTATACTGATCAGGAGTTACATCATGTATTATACTCCAGAGCTGCACTCACTATTCTGCTGGTGGAGTCACTGTGTACATACATTACTTACCCTATACTGATCCTGAGTTACATCCTGTATTATACTCCAGAGCTGCACTCACTATTCTGCTGGTGGAGTCACTGTGTACATACATTACTTACCCTATACTGATCAGGAGTTACATCATGTATTATACTCCAGAGCTGCACTCACTATTCTGCTGGTGGAGTCACTGTGTACATACATTACTTACCCTATACTGATCATGAGTTACATCCTGTATTATACTCCAGAGCTGCACTCACTATTCTGCTGGTAGAGTCACTGTGTACATACATTACATTACTTACCCTATACTGATCATGAGTTACATCCTGTATTATACTCCAGAGCTGCACTCACTATTCTGCTGGTGGAGTCACTGTGTACATACATTACATTACTGATCCTGGACTGATCCTGAGTTACATCCTGTATTATACTCCAGAGCTGCACTCACTATTCTGCTGGTGGAGTCACTGCATACATTCATTACTTATCCTATTTATCCACTACTGATTCTAATATACATCCTGTATTATACTTTAGGAGGGGTCCAGAACTTAGTCCTACAACTGTCTCCTTAGACACAAAAGGAGTCTTGTGTCATGTGATGTGACCCCCTCTTGAGCTTGCAGAGAATTTATACACTTTCTGAGCAGACAAGTGGTTAGAGCTGAATTATTCTGGGGCCCCAGGTGGAACTTTACGGGGCCATTTCGAGAATGCAGTTGCTCATATTTAATACAAATGCTGTCATTTAAAGACCAGTGACAGGTTCTCTACAATGTGATTAAATAGCAGTTCCCTGGTTGTACAGTCGGTCCTATTAAAAGTCTCAGTATCTACACATCGTACATCGCTTTATTATAAAACCAGATGATGCAAAATAAAAGTTTGTGTACATCTAATCTCCTCTACATCACGCTCATCAACAACTCACCCCCTATCTATTATAATCTGCAGGAATGATCACATTGAACTGTTATATTGTGAGGGCACGTTCACGTCCCTAAAATATGAACACAAAAATTCAATGAGGAAATAAAGGAATTATGGAAGTGAAAATAACAGCAAGTTCTGCAAAGATCAAAAAGCTTTTAACCAATTCTGGATATTGGATTTCTCCTGAGTCTGTTTGTGTCTCTGATGGTTTGTTAATGACAGAAGCTTCTAACAGGAGGATGAGAGTAATAGTCAAATGTTTCTCTCAGCAGAGATCTCATCATGGGGAATGCCGTCAGCAGCTCAGACGTTGAAGAGGAGCAAGAAGGATCCGTCAAGGAAAGTAATCCTGAGGTACAAGGTGTATAATGACCCTAACCTTACCAATAAACAGCAGCATCAATGATTTATGGAGATTTTTCCTCTGTTTCCCACACACAGACTTGTTAAGATCTCACTTATCTATTACCACCACCACTAGGGGAGCAATCTGTACACAGACCCTTTTCGGGTAAATGAGAGCCATTCACAAATTGCCCCCTAGTGGCGGAAACAGGCGAATAACAGCATATACAGTTGTATACAGATCACCCCTAGTGGCAGCAACAGGACCATCTACAGATGTATGCAGATCGCCCCCTACTGGCAGCAAAAGACAGCTGAGATTTACAAGTCTGTGTGTACTAAGGAAATGGCGCACCAAAGGCGGCAAATCTTTTATGCTGCTGATTTTCTGTAAGGGTGCATACACTCTAAGTCTTAAAGGGGTCTTCCGAGACTTTGATATTAATATCCTATCCTTAGGATAATCCATCAATATCTGATCAGCTGACCTTAGAACGGGCGCATCCCCTTCATTGTTTACCAGGCTCCGAGCATTTGGTTTTGGCAGTGCCAGGCATAGCAGCTCAGACCCAGTCACTTGAATGGGACTGAGATTTAGAGAGCCGCAGAACCAGGCACAGCCCCAACCAAAATGTACAGCGCGGAGCCTGGTCAACAATGAACTGAATGCAGTGCTGCCCAGAGCAACGCGGCCCCTTCACCCTCAGCTGATTGGTGGGGAGGGCACGACATCAGACCACACCGATCTGATATTGATGGACTATCCTAAAAACATTCCATCAATATGACAGTCCCGGAAAACCTCTAACTGTATAATACAATAACTGCACAGAATTAAAGGGTTCTTAAAATTGCCACCATTGGGACGTATGTTTAATATTGACTCACAAAGGCCAGATTTTTATTTTTTGGAATAAATATGGAGTTTTCTGCCTTTCACAAATTTTTGACTGATCTTTTAAACCTTATAATGTGCTCAAAAACGGAATGCAACTTACCTGAAAACCATTTTTTCGGTATTTGCAGCTGAGAAGTATAAAATCTGGAATCAATGATGGTTTTCTTGAGCAATAAACCTAAAAAAAAACAAAAAAAATAAAGAAAATGATTTCAAAGATCTATAAAAAAGTCACGTGATATCTAATATATACTCTGATGTAAGTTTGGACAGATGTTTATGCTACACACAGAAAGATATGGAATAACGCTCTATCCAGTGTACCGAGAATAACTAATAATAATTACATCCAGGATTTACCATATGACCTAAAACTCTCCCAAAAAGTCTGTAGAAGGCTGCAATAAGGAACGAGGATTAGTGCAGAATGTCAGACCCCTGCTGCTGATCTAATACATATACTTTACCGATGTACGAAGCTCCAGCAATATAAAGAGGAGAATATTACAAATATTAAGTACTATTTATCCTCTTACTATCCCTGTTCATCAACTGTATTCTAATATTGGCATAATTGTCCTGTAAGGCCTCATTCACACGGCAGGGTTTCCCGGCTGCATTAGGAACAATAGACCCCTAATGGGGCTATTCACACGACCGATTTTTTGACGGCCGGGAAAACCGGCCGTCAAAAAATAGGACATGCTCTATTTTTGGCCGGGTACCCGGCCGCCCGGCTCCCATAGAAGTCTATGGGGCCGGGTATTACACGGCCATCACCGGAATGTGTCCCGAGTGATGGCAGGGTTTTCCGGAGCTTGCGCTCTATCTCCTCCTCCTCACAGCGCAGAGTGCATGTGAGGAGGAGGAGTTGATGCCATTCGGACGAATGGCTACGCTGTACACGGTGTGGCAGGGCCGGGGTGTACAGCAGGTGGAGGGAGCGCTGCTCTGGCTCCCTTCCCCTGCTTGTTAAAAGCACCCTGGCTCGGCGACACCTTCCTTGGCACCGCTAGCAGCTGCTGCGGCTGCTACTACTGTAGCGACGCCACTATAGCAGAGCAGGGAGGTATCTCCCCGCTCTGCTATGTGCTAGCCGCACTTTAGCTCCTTGAAGGAGCGGAATCCCCGTGTTTTCGGGGATTCCGCTCCTGGACAGAGCGCTTGATGTCTCTGTCCATATCTGGGCAGTGACATCAGGGGAAACTCCTGAAGCGGAATCCCCGAACACATGGGGATTCCCCTTCAGGAGTTGCCGCTGATGTCACTGTCCAGATCTGCCCGGCCCGAAACGGATGCAAAACTTTATGCAAACCGGCCGGGCAAAATGGCCGATTTTACCGGCCGACACTCGGGCTCGGGCGGGACCCGGTCGTGTGAATCCCGCCTAAGTGGTAAAATGATAGCATTAACCCCTTAAGGACCAGCCTATTTTAGACCTTAATGACCAAGTCATTTTTTACGTTTTTCCATCGTCTCATTCAAAGAGCTATAACTTTTTTATTTTTGCGTCGACATAGCTGTATAAGGTCTTGTTTTTTGCGGGACAAGTTGTACTTTTTTATAGCACCATTTTGGGGTACATAGAATTTATTGATTAACTTTTATTAACTTTTTTTGGGGGGGAATAGCCGTTTACTGTGTGGTATAAATAGCACAATAACTTTATTCAGCGGGTTGTTGCGATTGCAACGATACCAAATTTATATAATTTTTGTATGTTTTACTACTTTTACACAGTGAAAACCCTTTTTTTTCAAAATTATTTGTTTTTGTGTCTTCATATTTTTTCGCTGATGCGGTTGTATGAGGGCTTTTTTTTTTGCGGGACGACTTGTAGTTTTTATCGGTACCATTTTAGAGTAGATGCAACTTTTTGATCGCTTTTTATCACATTTTTTTTTAAAGAAAACAGCAATTGTTGAATGGTTTTTTATTTAATTTTTTACGACGTTCACTTTGCAGGTTAAATGATGTAATAAGTTTATAGTTGGAGTCGTTACGGACGCGGCGATACCAAATATGCGTAACTTTTTTACTTTATTTTGCTTTTTTAATAATAAAGCAGTTTGTAAGGGGAAAAGCTGGGTTATTCATTTTTTTTTCCACTTTTTATTAAACTTTTTTTTAACTTTTTTACTAGTCCCACTAGGGGACTTCACTATGTGCTCCTCCGATCACATTTATAATACACTGCAATACTTCTGTATTGCAGTGTATAATGCCTGTCCGTGTAAAATGGACAGGCATCTGCTAGGTCATGCCAGAGGCATTTACTACAGGCAGATCTGGGGGCCTTTATTAGGCCCCCGGCTGCCATAGAAGACAGACACTCGACAATCTTATCGCTGGGTGTCGGTTGGATGAGAGGGAGATCCCTCCCTCTCTCCAAAACAACTCAGATGCGAAGCTCGCTATTGAGCGCCGCATCTGAGGGGTTAAATGGGTGAGATCGATACTGATATCGATCTCACCCGTTCCAGCAGGGATGTCCCCAGCCCTCAGCTACCTCTGGCAGCTGAGAGCAGGGAGATTTAATGGCTCCCTGCTCTGTTTATTTATGCCGATGCAGTGCCGTAAAAACACTATGGGGCGGTCACTAACGGGTTAAAAAGCCTGTTCTTATCAGTATAGGATAAGTAATGTATGTATACAGTGACTCCACCAGCAGAATAGTGAGTGCAGCTCTGGAGTATAATACAGGATATAACTCCGGATCAGTACAGGATAAGTAATGTATGTACACAGTGACTCCACCAGCAGACTAGTGAGTGCAGCTCTGGAGTATAATACAGGATATAACTCAGGATCAGTGCCGGATAAGTAATGTAATGTATGTAAACAGTGACTCCACCAGCAGAATAGTGAGTGCAGCTCTGGAGTATAATACAGGATGTAACTCAGGATCAGTACAGGATATGTAATGTAATGTATGTACAGTGACTCCACCAGCAGAATAGTGAGTGCAGCTCTGGAGTATAATACAGGATGTAACTCCGGATCAGTACAGGATAAGTAATGTATGTACACAGTGACTCCACCAGCAGACTAGTGAGTGCAGCTCTGGAGTATAATACAGGATATAACTCAGGATCAGTGCCGGATAAGTAATGTAATGTATGTAAACAGTGACTCCACCAGCAGAATAGTGAGTGCAGCTCTGGAGTATAATACAGGATGTAACTCAGGATCAGTACAGGATAAGTAATGTAATGTATTTACTCAGAGACTCCACCAGCAGAATAGTGAGTGCAGCTCTGGAGTATAATACAGGATATCTCAGGATCAGTACAGGATAAGTAATGTAATGTATTTACTCAGAGACTCCACCAGCAGTATAGTGAGTGCAGCTCTGGAGTATAATACAGGATGTAACTCAGGATCAGTACAGGATAAGTAATGTAATGTATTTACTCAGAGACTCCACCGGCAGAATAGTGAGTGCAGCTCTGGAGTATAATACAGGATATCTCAGGATCAGTACAGGATAAGTGATGTATGTACACAGTGACTCCACCAGCAGAATAGTGAGTGCAGCTCTGGAGTATAATACAGGATGTAACTCAGGATCAGTATAGGATAAGTAATGTATGTACACAGTGACTCCACCAGCAGAATAGTGAGTGCAGCTCTGGAGTATAATACAGGATGTAACTCAGGATCAGTATAGGATAAGTAATGTATGTACACAGTGCATCAAACAAGCAGAATAGTGAGTGCAGCTCTCGAAAATAGTACAGGATGTAACTCAGCACCAGTACAGGATAAGTTTTCTAATGTATGTACACAGTGAGTGCAGCTCTGGAGTCTAATACAGGATGTAACGCAGGATCAGGATCAGTACAAGTGATGTTATGTATGTACACAGTGACTCCACTATTTATGTAGTTCATATTTAAATATTATCTGTAAACTGCTGCTCAGTGGTGGACATACACTATAAGTATATGCGTATATTCCATTCTGCCATGTGAAATATTCGCGTTTAGGATTAATATATATTATAATGACATGTTTAGAAACTTGTTTATCTGGTTCCCAATGACATCACTTTTATTGAACGATCTATTGTTGGATCAGTGACTCTATGTACGGGACAGGCGTTTGCGTTCCTCGCTCCTGCTTAAGGCAACATGTAACCTTTACACTTGAAGCACTTCTTATATTTGTATATTAAAGCTGCTCATGATCAAAGGGGACAAACTAGAACATAAGGAGGACTGTTGTATGTTTTTGGCTGTTTTATATAGTTCTATGTATTTAAAGGGCAACTGTTATGAGTTCGATGTACATGCAATAAAGACATCAACATGTCTATAAATGGTGTAGTCATCCCAATATACAGCAATCTGAGGGATTGCACGCTGACACCACTTCAGTGTCGGAGTCCCTACTTATCTTGGCCATTCAGTATCACTGAGCTGAAATAAAAGCTGATTGGCTGAGACTATTGTGATAGGCAAAGCCCCACCCAGATGAGTGATGTTGTGCTCTCTATGGTTGACACACAAAAGTTACACATTTCGAGGGAAATTCCACACAAAAAAATAATTAAAATATTGTTTCCTATTGTAATGATAATTTCTGAGCCTTGTTGTTAGAGCAGACACAGCCCAACAAGCGTGACAATACCACATCAATGCGTTTTTATGGAGATCTGGTGTTGTCACTCACACAGGAATGACGTCACGTATTCATAATTGACTCCAGCACTTCCAATCTCAGCTATGTTTTCTATTGGAAGGGAGTAAACTACAGAATGCTGGTTCAGCCTTCAAATTAGCCGCCTGCATAGGGTCTAGAGGTCAGATCCACGGTCACATTTTAATATCACTGATGAATGTAATTTCTCTTTGTAGTTTGGGGTTGAGGTGAAGAATGGACCAGTCAACCTACAGAGTTCAGCACCAGGGGAGAACCACGGTACGTTCAAACCTTATATCTGCAGGGTCAGATTACATACAGGGTTTATATGTAGTCTATAGCCACAGAGCAGCAGCTGCAACTGATTCACATGGCTCTGCATCGGAGCTGTATACTCAAAACGGTAGACTTTTAATGGACCCTAAGGCTTGATGAGGCATTCCTTGGACTGTGGTTTCAGCTATTAATAGTGACCAGGCTTTTTCTATTCATTAGAGGGAGGTTGTGACAGTCCCGATGGTCTCTTGTACATTGCTGAAAAGTGAGGTGTTTTTCTTCACTACAACCTCCCTGCTTCTATAACGGAGCCATCCTCCCATACTAAAGATCTCAAGACCCTCTTCATCCCACCTGTGGCGCTGGAGTGTTACATATATGTTTTCTACTATATGTGTGGGCTATAAAGGCCATAACTAACCTTCACGTGAATGGGAAATTCAACAGGGAGGGGCTTTGACAACCTGAACAGAAAGCTCTTGATCTTGAAAATAGTGAGGAATTGAAACGCAACGTATATTAGAAAGTTGCAAAACGTATTATGACCTAGCGATTAAGCTTTATTAACATAAGACCGCACTGGCCCTTTAATTGAGGTCATTTAAATCCGGAGTGGGAGTGTTGACCCTCCGCTGTGGCGGCATTGTGCGCTGGTGTTATGAGTAACGAATCTGCAGGGAGTTATTGACCAGAGCTCAGAAACGCTTCATAACATCAAACATCGCCCGTGTCTCAGAATTCATTCCTGGTGGCTACAACTGTAAATCGGATGATCACATGACGTCCGCGCCGCTGCTGCTCCGAGCCTGAATTTTCAGCATCAGGTTATTATTCTCATCTGTAGACCTGATGCAGAATTTATCAGGGGCGAGGCGCTGTCCTTCTTTCAGTCTGTCAACATTCCTGTGTATATACAGGGCGTGTGTGCAGAAGACCGAGCGCCACAACGTCACCTCATTCCAATATAAACCGGTCACTGACCACGAGCCGGGCCACAAAATAAGGACTTTTTACTCTCTCAAACTATATTTCTTTTTATTATTATATTATAGAATAGTGATGTCATCAGGTCTTATCATTACACGTGTTCTTATTGGACCACCAGTCGTATATTATAAGAATATTGTGCAGAAGGCGAAGGAAACTCCAAGGTGCCGTCTAATATCCTTAATAATGTGCAGTCCTACAGTTCATCACGGCTCATTATACACATACTCCGGCTGCTGCAGAAAATCTTTATGTCATGACGTTTCATGTCAGTCATCGGATTTCTCAAATAGGTTTTGCTGCAGTTGGAGCGTGAATCACAATGCACAACACCAGGGCCGGCTCCATGTTTATGTGGGACCTTTTGCGAGGGAACTCACTTATGGCGGCAGTAAAACTGCAAAAAACGGCAGTTTGTGCCCCCATATAGAAGTTAGGCCCTGTTTATGTCCCCATATAGAAGTTAGGCCCACAGTTTATGTCCCCATATAGAAATTTGGCCAGATTGTGCCCCCTTATAGAAGTTAGGCCCCTAGTTTCTGCCCCCATATATACAGTGCCCTCTGTAAATTGTGCCATACAGCCCCCTGTAGATTGTGCCACACCCTCAGTAGATAGCGCTACACCCCCCCCCCCCCCTCCCTGTAGATAGCGTTGTCAACACTCTGGCCAGGGATTCCGCTCCTGGAGGAGCCATGATGGCAGCATATAGCACCCGGTGGCCAAGTGTGCCCCACCCCCAAGGACAGTGGGCCTCAGCACTTGCCTGCGTTCGCCGGGAGCTGACGTCGGCCCTGTACACCACAGCTGATGCAGATCCTCTTTGAGAAGGAAAGATGAAGATTAATGTCAATCAATATTGATTATAAATTTGCCCTACAATGAAATAAAGAATTACAAAGCAGTCAGAGTGAAAGACAAGAGTTCTTTATAGCAGGTATAGATAATATAATGACCTAACACAGCACAGGGGAATCTCCTTAAAAACCTCACACCCTGCACCAACAGCACACACAGAAGAGTCCATATCACATCACTTCTCACAATCAATGTTTATTCTCTCCTTAGACTATTCTGCAGTGTGGGAGATCATGTTGCCTAGCAACACCTTGACTTCCTGTCTGGGTGACCACCTTTTCCTTACATGGGGCATCATGTAGTGAAGTGAGAGAAGGTCCGCCATTCAGTAGCTGACTGACAATCATTGTAGGAGATTTTCTGGTTGTCACACAAGGAACAGATAGTAATATCGGTATAAAATAATGGACAGATCACGGCAGCCCTTATAAACCTTTACACCAGTAGAACTTCATGAGAATTCGGGTACTAGACCTTCCTGTCCCCTCCCTGATTAATGATTTTCATCCGCCCCTGTATATAATCACATTCTGGCCGGTATCTCGCTGCAGAAATGTGGGCACATATTTATATTTGGTAACTGGGTGTCGTGTTCCACCTTCTGTATCCAGTGGCAGTGACTCAGTGCAGATAACCTGTCACCATTGTGTGTGTGCGGTCTGGAGATCAGCCAGGGGCAAACAGTGTCTGTCTACTCCTCAATATGAATGATGTGTCCAATTTATAGGCAGCTACTAAGTAAAATTCCTTACATCTTTCTATTTGTTGCACATTCATTTAAACCTGTTCTGCAAGCCCCTCCCCTTATTTAGGCTCCTCCCCTTAGTTTATGTGCAGCGATAACCTTATAAATCTTTTCTGTCCTTGCTGTAATATAAATCATCTCACCATGTACAGCAGCCCATCTGAACAAGCACAGCTGCAGTGTAAAGCATGGGGGATAATAGAGCAACCAGTGGCTTTCTGACTACCTCAGATCTCAGACAATGCCGCTAAGCTGGAGTCAATGATTATAGCAGCAAGGCATTAAAGGGTTTGTCCAGAAACAGCGCCACACCTGCCCATGGGTTGTACCTTGTACAGCTGCTCAGTTTTATTGAAGTGAATGGGGCTGAGCTGCAATACCACACACATCCTGTAAACAGGTGTGGCACTGTTTTTGGAAGAGCAGCCATGTTTTTCTAATCCTGGGTAACCAGTACTGTACATCCACTTATATCATCATCTTTCTCTTAGGATAATCCTCGTGTCTATTCTGATTCCAATTCACGTATTGTTATTATCATTTCTTCTAGTGAGCTCAAAAGAACTGGTTCAACAGGAAAACATGATCACTTCTTCCCAGAAAACCATTGTGTTTAGTCCTATCTCCAATGGATCGGCCACCAACCCACCACCTCCGGCTGCCAAGTCTAAATTTCGACTGACCATCTTACGCCCTGCGTCCGGGCACGCAAGTTTCCAGTCCAATGGTATGGAAAATGTTGGTTCTATGAAACCAGAGATAACTTTACAAGAGTCGCCCGTAGTGCAAACCCAACTGATGTCACCCATAGCTCCGGAACGCGCAGTGGTCAAGGAGAACGTTGGTGGCGTTCTAAATCAAGCTCCTCCCACTGCGCAGACAGCAGAGGAGACCTCCTTATCCTCAAACCCCACAGAAGAAGAAATGGCATCCACAAAACCCACAGAGGTCAGCATTTTCCACAGGATATTCAAGCCAGAGAAGAAGATACAAGTAACTCCGCAGCCCGAAGTGACAATAAACCAACCGGTGGTCATCATTGTGGACCAAAACGCAGCACTACAGAGCGCTCCACCAGTCAACGGCCTCCAGTCACAGGTGACAAATCCTGACATATTTTTCCTTTGATACATATAATTTACACCCCAGAGATTGGTAAACAGCATATTGGGGTGCAATGAACATCTCCTACCCTGGGCCAGTCCTCCTGAGTCAGGAGAGGTCACTTCTCGTTAACTTCTCTCTGGGGAAAGGTTTGTGAAGAGTCAGATTCCAAAATGTGCAAAAGGTCTTAAAGCGACTCCCTGGTCCCGGGACGTTATAAATATGGGGGTGTATATGGTCTAATATTACCCTCTGGTTGTGCCCCTCTGGATCCGCCGTTTTAGTTTCCCCTTCTGTGCTGTCCCAAAATGGCTGCAGGGCTTCAGAGACTTTGAGTCTGAGACACTCCCACTGTTCTCGGATTGGCCAGAGCTGCTCACGTGAGCAGTTCTATCCAATCTGTGAACAGAGGGCGTGTCTTAGACTCAGTCTGAGAAGCGCTGTGATCAATTTGAAGCAACACAGAGGGGACCCTAAAACGGCAGATCCACGGCAGAGGGGCACAAATGGAGGGCACCAGGTAATATTACTCCATACACCGCATCACATTTATTATTTTGTCGTTTCACCACCTTACAACAATGAATAAAACCCACCGGACGACAACCAGTCAGTTATTAGTGGTCCATTGTGTGAACTGTGCAATATTCTAGGTATGTGTGTACTGCCGGATGTAGGCGCTGAGACAGCCTCGAAATGCGTTGCAGTTCATACAACACCCACTAACTGACCGGTTGATGTCCAGTGGATTTGTTTCTGGTTCTGGATACTCTACCATGCTCTGTGGACAAGGGTTCTTTTAGACGACCAAATTTCCTGGCAGGAAACGAGCGCCGATCGACGATTATAACCTGCTGATTGGCGCTCGTTTGCATCATTTACATGAGTGAGTTTGGGGGTGAATAATCATTAATAGGATTCTTAGTCCCTATATGTCCCGCATCTTGTCGGTGGCATAGACCCCGGTTACACAAGGAGATGTACGGCTGACGGAGAAAAAAATTCTGACACATAAAACATGCGATTAGCCGACATACGAACATTTGCGCCTTTGTTGACTGCTCGCTGACGTCTTTACATGGGGCAATGATCGTGAACGAGTATTTGTATGACCACTCATTCAACAGATTATCTGCCCGTGTAAAACAAGAAGCCACAGCCGCTCATATTGCAGTCCTGGAGTGACTACTGGGGTCTACTAGAGACAGAACATGAGACAGTGACCCTATAAGATGCCCAGAATACCTGGAGTTCAGGGCACGGTAACCACTTCTGCCATTCTACTGGATTACATTACTGGGTGGTAGATTCTGAGGGGACCTGTCAGATAGTTAGTCTATTGCTGATAGTGCTTAGGCCAGTGGCGAGGGGCTGGGGGCTCTGCGGTGGTACGTTTCTGCTAGTTTCACCCTTTAGGCTCTTGTGTAAAGCGTAGTTGTCTCTTGACAATGTCACTTTAAGGGTATGTTCACACGAGGTCATTACATCCGTAATTGACGGACGTATTTCGGCCGCAAGTACCGGACTGAACACACTGCAGGGAGCCGGGCTCCTAGCATCATAGTTATGTACGACTCTAGGAGTCCCTGCCTCTGCGTGGAACTACTGTCCCGTACTGAAAACATGATTACAGTACGGGACACTTGTCCGGCAACGAGGCAGGGACTCCTAGCGTTGTACATAACTATGATGCTAGGAGCCCGGCTCCCTGCACTGTGTTCGGTCCGGGACTTGCGGCCGAAATACGTCCGTCAATTACGGACGTAATGACCTCGTGTGAACATACCCTTAGAACATAACGCTCAACATTTGAATCCCCATTTGCAGGACTTTTAATCCCTACCCCGATCCGATTAAGAATTCCCACAAAGCCTTTCAAGAACAAATGGAAAAAACCCCGCTCTGAGGTCTGTATCGCAGCAGAATCCCAGGAAAAACAAAACAATATCACTGCAGTATCAAAAAAAACATGAAAAACCAAGGCTCTGTTCACATAGAGAGGCCACAACACTGTGCTGAATCCGTAGTGTGACGGTTATTAAGGGCGCCCAATGGACTCCATGGACTTACAGTGGAGTCCGTCTGGGTTGCATCGTGGTTTCTGTAGTATTGAAGGCAAATCTGATGGAGCCCCTGAGCGGACCCTCTAATGCAAATGCAAACACGTGAATGGGACTGAGCTGCAGAACCCGGCACGGCCAAATGTACAGTGATAGATTAAGCAGCTGATCAGCAGAGGGTGCTGGGAGTCGGACCTCTACCTCTACCCCTACCGATCAGATATTTATGACCTATTCTAAATGTCCTTTTACACGGCCAATCAACGTCTGTGTAATCAGGGCAGTGATCACCCAATGAATGAGAAACCGCTCGTTGATCGTCTGATCGTATTGTTTATGCAGCATGAAATATTATCGATGTCGGCAGCAAGTCTCCCTGTGTAAACAACGATGCGCTGCCACATGATAGAAAAGTATGGGAACGAGCGATTGTAGGAAAGAGTCATCCCCATACATAGCTCCTTGTGAAAGGAGCAAACGAGCGCCGATCACTGAGCGGTCTCGTTGACCGGCACACGCTTAGACGGCCCACGTCAGGCCATGTAAGAGGACCCTAAGCACAGGCCGTCAATATTAGCGTATGTTCACACGCAGTGACAAGAAACGTCTGAAAATACGGAGCGGTTTTCAGGTGAAAACAGTTCCTGATTTTCAGACGTTTTTTTAACAACTCGCGTTTTACGCGGCATTTTTTACGGCCGCTTTTAGAGCTGTTTATCAATGGAGTCAATGAAAAACGGCTCCAAAAACGGCCCAAGAAATGACCTGCACTTCTTTTGACGAGCCGTCATTTTACGCGCCGTATATCAACAGCGACGCGTAATATAAAGACTCGTGGGAACAGAACATCGTAATTCCCATTGAAAGCAATGGGCAGATGTTTGTAGGCGTATTAGGGGCGTTTTTTCAGGCGTAATTCGAGGCGTAAAATGCCCGAATTACGTCTGAAAACGCTGCGTGTGAATATACTCGTACAGTCCCGGAAACCCCATTAAAGATTAACATAATGCGTAGAATCCGAGGTCTGAGCTACACGGAAACTTTTCGTAGCGCTGCTGATTTTCTCGAGATACTGCTGCAGTTACACGACTTCCAGACACAATTCACACAACGCGCCGTTGACCAAGGATTACATTAAAGGCTCTGTGGATTTTCCAATAGTACAAGTCGGTCACAGATCCTGGACAATGGGAAATGTTAGAGGAGTAAACAAAGGCCACAGCCAAGAAATACACAAGACAGTGACTGGGGATATTTAGGAAGTGTTGATTTGTGCAGTAAATAAGATTAACCACGTAGACTAAGCCATCGAAGTGCCACATGAGTGTAGTGGGTACAAGACACAAGAAAAGAGCTCCGTAATGTGCCGCTGGTATAGGAATTATAGAAACAAAGGGAATTGGGAACGAGCAGCAGAAAATTTGGAAGCTCTGAAGCAAAACACTTTGTAAAAATGAGCTGCAGTACCACTAATGTACACTAGGGCGCTTCATTAAATGTACAAGGGGGGGGTTAAAAGGGGTATTTCAGTTTCAGCAAATATTGGCTGCTCTTTGTTAAATAAAAAGTTCTACAATTTTGCAACATACTATCAATTCCTCATTGTTTTTAAGATCTCTGCTTGCTGTCATCCAAAAGTAACTTTTATTTGCTTACTCCTAGGGAAAAAAAAATTGTCCCGATCATGTGACGGACACAGACGGTGCAAGGCGCGTTACATTACAGTTATCAGAGCTCTGTGTGTCATATGACCAGGACAGATTTTATCCCCTAGGAATAGACAATGGAGGTTCTTATTGAATGGCCTCAAGCAGAGATCTTAAAAACTGTGAGGTGTTGATACAGAAAGTATATTGAAAACTTTTATAACTTTTCATCATATAAAGAGCAGCAAATATTTGTCGAAATTGGAATAAAGCTGCAGCTCCACTTGTTAACACTAGGGGGTCTATCATTCTGTTGCACCAAAATGGGTTTAAAGGGACCACTACCTGGATTTATTTGCTTTTTATACAGGGCATTATCTTATGAAGTCCTGGCGGACTAGTGGAAGTCCCAGATTATCGGGTGCCAGAATATAAGAATTACAGTAGAGGATGTGCTTAGACCCTACATAAATTGGGATATACATCTACTTTCTCAAACTTCTAAATCCAAGGCTTCCTACTCTACATAGACCCCTCAAAGTGTCCCTATATAGACCTCTAATTGTTATCCTTTAACAAAATCCCCCTCTCACTCAGAAACCGTCATTGAAGCAACACTTCAGCTGTGAAGACAATGGTTTTAGTGAAAGAGGAGCGACATTATTGGCCTTGTTTTACACGCAGTCCCACTCCACATCAGCCCCTCGTCATTAACATGCAGAAATGCCACATATGTCACTCTCAATACATTACGTGTCTTCTTGTCTATTGTTCTACAGCTTAAAATGAGATGCAAAAATGTCTGACACTAACATGTATAATGGGTCCGCACATGATAATACATACCAGAAGATAGATAGATAGATAGATAGATAGATAGATAGATAGATAGATAGATAGATAGATAGATAGATAGATAGATAGATAGATAGATAGATAGATATGAGATAGATATGAGATAGATATGAGATAGATAGATAGATAGATAGATAGATAGATAGATAGATAGATAGATAGATAGATAGATAGATAGATAGATAGATAGATATGAGATAGATAGATAGATAGATATGAGATAGATAGATAGATAGATAGATAGATAGATAGATAGATAGATAGATAGATAGATAGATAGATAGATAGATAGATAGATAGATATGAGATAGATAGATAGATAGATAGATAGATAGATAGATAGATAGATAGATAGATAGATAGATAGATAGATAGATAGGAGATAGATAGAGATAGATAGATAGATAGATAGATAGATAGATAGATAGATAGATAGATAGATAGATAGATAGATAGATAGATTGAGATAGATAGATAGATAGATATGAGATAGATAGATAGATAGATAGATAGATAGATAGATAGATAGATAGATAGATAGATAGATAGATAGATAGATAGATAGATAGATAGATATGAGATAGATAGAGATAGATAGATAGATAGATAGATAGATAGATAGATAGATAGATAGATAGATAGATAGATAGATAGATAGATAGATAGATAGATAGATAGATAGATATGAGATAGATAGAGATAGATAGATAGATAGATAGAGATAGATAGATAGATAGATAGATAGATATGAGATAGATAGATAGATAGATAGATAGATAGATAGATAGATAGATAGATAGATAGATAGATAGATATGAGATAGATAGATATGAGATAGATAGATAGATAGATAGATAGATAGATAGATAGATAGATAGATAGATAGATAGATATGAGATAGATAGATAGATAGATAGATAGATAGATAGATAGATAGATAGATAGATAGATTTGAGATAGATAGATATGAGATAGATAGATAGATAGATAGATAGATAGATAGATAGATAGATAGATAGATAGATAGATAGATATGAGATAGATAGAGATAGATAGATAGATAGATAGATAGAGATAGATAGATAGATAGATAGATAGATAGATAGATAGATAGATAGATAGATAGATAGATAGATAGATAGATAGATAGATAGATAGATAGATAGATATGAGATAGATAGATAGATAGATAGATAGATAGATAGATAGATAGATAGATAGATAGATAGATAGATAGATAGATATGAGATAGATAGAGATAGATAGAGATAGATAGATAGATAGATAGATAGATAGATAGATAGATAGATAGATAGATAGATAGATAGATATGAGATAGATAGATAGATAGATAGATAGATAGATAGATAGATAGATAGATAGATAGATAGATAGATAGATAGATAGAATAAAGTCGGGCAGGGAGGTTTCTGCACTTCATATCACTCATCCCATTGAAGATCAGTACATTCAGGTCCTTCTGCGCCTGAAATGGCTGATAACAGGGAACAATACATTTTATTTATCTGTCCTACAGTTATCCCCTTTCGAGCCTGACATGGCTGATATAAAAGGACAGTATATTGTATTCCCCTGTCCTACAGCCAGACTCTCACAGGCCTGATATTGATGATAACAGAGAGCAACAGATTGAATTCACCTGACAGTAGAGAGCAGACAGGCTGCAGGTGTGTTCTGTGCCCATGAAGGGTGTCACTCCTAATCTCACAGCGCAGCATCTGACGGGGGACGAGGGCGCTGGACTTGTTTATAGAGATAATGACATTTATGGCCGTTCGCAGGAAATACGGCCGCCGCCCTGATAACGTGATCGCAGCTATAAAATGTATGAGAGAGCACGGGAGGGGAACCTACGTTCCTGAGGCAGATGTCCCAAATGTGCAACCGGTGCAGATACACAAGGCCCAGTAGATAAAGGGGCCCACCGCAGCTTCCTCCTCCTGTCTATTCCACTGCATGTAAGGGACGGAGATCATGAATTTCATGGCTCCCTATTACTGGTGGATCGGGGGGGGGGGGGCTCTATGCTGAGCTATTGGGGAGCAAGGGCCCATATACTGTTCTTGCACTGAGGTCCTTTAGGAAAATATAAGGACGATGTCATTGGTTACTTTGGCACCTGCTCCACTAGTTTTGATAAATATCCCTTATTGTCAGTCGTCATCCATCATTGTATATCAGGTGAACGTGAGAAAACCTCCAGAACTACAAATAACTTTATTACAGCTCCTCATCTGCCTCCTGCAATTCATGAATCTGCCCATTACCTTATTCCGAGTAACATCATTTCATATACTCCATTCACATCTAGAGCTGCATTTACCATCTTTCCTGTTAGCTCTCAGGTCACATGACTGTCTCATAGAGGAACATTGTAAGAGACGGAGATCTGACACCAGGCACTGTACGCTAAGGCCCTGTTCACATCTGCGTCGGTGCATTCCATTGTTCTTCTCTGTCAGAGGAGCGGAACAAGACAATACCGGAAGCAACGATTCCGTTGCACGATGGATAACGCCACCGGCCAACAGAATCCATTGACTTTAATGGGTTCCATCGGCTTTCCATCAGGGTGTCCATGATTTTACCATGATGTGAACAGCCCCTAAACTAGATCTCTCAGAATGCAATGTAGCAGAGTGCAGTGCACAGAGGTGCAACTTGAAGCTCAGGGCCCCAATGCAAAACCTGTTGCAGCCCCGTACCCCCAACCACTATGCACCATTTATAATACTGGGCCCCCTTTCACACCAGGACCCAGATAAAACTGCTTCTTCTGCACCCACTTTAGCTATGCCCCTGTCAGGGAATTATAGGAGCGCAGCTAAGTAGCTTGGAATTGTGAATGCAGCTTTGGATGTGACTAGAGCATGAGGTCTCCCAACAATTGACCAAGTAACGCTAATCTGTATTTTATAGCAAATTTTCATTTTCTAATCTATAGCCAGAATATTAGAATGTAGCAACATCTGTCCAAGACCGAGCAGTCTTAGGCCGGATTTAAGCGAGCGTGTGCGTTTTGCGCGCGCAAAAGACACTTAAGGCTATGTTCACACGGAGTATTTTGGGGGAGGAATATCTGCGTCAAAATTCCGTTTGGAACTTTGAGGCAGATATTCCTCTCCCTGCACGCCGATTTTCGCGGCAATTATCGCACCGTTTTTCGCCCGCGGCCATTGAGCGCCGCGGGCATAAAACAGCGAGAAATACGCTTTCTCCTGCCTCCCATTGAAGTCAATGGGAGGTCAGAGGCGGAAGCGCCCGAAGATAGGGCATGTCGCTTCTTTTTCCCGCGAGGCAGTTTTACTGCTCGCGGGAAAAAGACGCCGACGCCTCCCATTGAAATCAATGGGAGGCGTTCTCGGGCCGTTTTTGCCGAGTTTTGCGACGCGGTTTCCGCGTCAAAAAACTCGGCAAAATACCCCGTGTGAACATAGCCTAACAGCTCCGTGTGTCAGCCGCGTATGATACGTGACTGTGTGATTTTCGCGCAGCCGCCATCATTATGACACTCTGTTTGGATGTTTGTAGCATGCAGTGCTTTTCTGTTTTCATTCATAGTTTTTACTGCTGTTGCGCGAATCACGCGCGTCCCACGGTAGTGCTTCCGTGTGCTGCGCGTGATTTTCACGCACCCATTCACTTCAATGGGTGCATGATGCGCGAACAACGCACAAATATAGGACATGTCGTAAGCTTTACACAGCGGACACACACTGCGTGAAAATCACGGACAGTCTGCACGGCCCCATAGACTAATATAGGTCCGTGCGAGATGCGTGAAAATCACACGCGTTGCAGACGTATATTCGTGTAAATAAGCCCTTAGGGTATGTTCACACGAGGGCGTCCGTTACGGCTGAAATTACGGGGATGTTTCAGCCTGAAAACATCCCCGTAATTTCAGCCGTCCCGGCATGTGCAGGCGCTTGAACGCCGCGTCAATTACGGGCGTAATTAGCGCTGCTATTCATTGGAGTCAATGAATAACGGCTCTAATTACGGCCAAAGAAGTGACAGGTCACTTCTTTGACGTGGGCGTCTATTTACGCGCCGTCTTTTGACAGCGGCGCGTAAATATACTCCTCGTGTGAACAGACAAACGTCTGCCCATTGCTTTCAATGGGCAGATGTTTGTCAGCGCTATTGAGGCGCTATTTTCGGGCGCAATTCGGGGCAAAAACGCCAGATTTACGTCCGTAAATAGGCCGTGTGAACATACCCTTATAATGACTACACATCGCTTGATCGTGGCGTCTATGGCGTTGGACAGGGGGATCCTTCCCTAACAAGCAGCAGAAGGGTTAACTGTCCAGCTTTCAGCCCGGTAGATACAAAGAAGGTTCACGTATCAATGATGCTTGTATGGAAAATGGTGACATTTGCAACGACAATGTTTGATAAAGTCGCAACTTTGTCACAATATTGTCTTCTCAAATTGTCACGAGGCAGAAACATTGCACAACGTGTGAATAAACTTTATACATCAGAATTTCTTATATAATTGCGCCATCTTTCTGGTCTATCCGGCCGTATCATTGCTATTTTGCGGATTGTAGGGTCCAAAATATTTTCAACGCAGACGAACAAACTGGAATAAGCTTTGTAGCCGCCGGATAATCGGCCATTGAGGAATAACACAAACTCGTGTTCTATCTCGCAACTGGTGAGCGACGCAAAAACAAAAAGGGGATTTGTCCTGGCGGTCGCGCTGCTCCAGATCTGTGTCCGGCTCTGTTCAGCGGGACAGAATGTTACTCGAGTCATTTGTAAATTGTGAATATATTACGGTCAATGACAATGCGCTGACAATGGCCGATTGTTCGTCCCAAGTGGGATCAAGAATGACAGGAATTAGGATTGTGAGAGAGGAACGAGGCTGCGTTGAGCTGAATAAACAGGATCTGTCTCTCCCTGCAGAACCTAGATGATTACGACCAGGCAGCGAGTGCACAGGAGGAGCAGAGCGCACACAGCCAAGGGAGTGCAACTGAAGCAACACAGAACACTCCACCTGTAGAGCTGCACCCAGTCATGAGCTTCTTCAAGACCCTGGTAAGAGCCCATTTATTATACAGGATTGTGGCTGCTACGTCTGGCACCGCATCTAGCCGATGACATAGCTAGTCCTAAATGCTTACAATCCAAAAAAACGTGTATTCATTTGGCTGGAGATTCTTTTTGTGCATTTATGTGAACCAAAAGTTGTAAAGTAAGTTAACAGAGATGTAGCAGAGAGGAGTTTGTCATTTGGCACTCATGGGAAAAGCACAATATTTTATTGTAATGTTACATAGGACTGCGGATAATCCTATTATTTTATCTGTACTCCGAGAGAATTTAGAGTGTCATCTGCGGTGTTACATAGGACTGCATGTTACATCTACTATATTTTCTAGATAGTTATCACTATGTGTTATCTGTTGTGTTACATAGGACTGCAGGGAGCAACTACTACATTATGTTTGCACAGAAAGTTCTGTGATATTACATAAGACTGCAGGCAAAATCTACTACATTGTGTGTTGTCTGTGGAGTTACATAGGACTGCAGGTAACATCTTCTACATTATCTGTACTCAGAGTTATCACTGTGAGTTATCTGTGGTGTTACATAGGACTGCAGGTAACATCTACTATATTATCTCTACTGAGTTAGTTATAACCATGTGTGACTTGTGTTGTTACATAGGACTGCAGGTAACACTACTACATTACCCATACTAAGAGTTATCACTGTGTGTTATCTGTGTTGTTACATAGGACTGCAGGTAATATCTACTACATTATCTATACTCAGAGTCAACACTGTGTGTTATCTGTGGTGTTACATAGGACTGCAGGTAACATCCACTACATTACCTATACTCAGAGACTTATCAGTGTGTTACCTGTGATGTTACATAGGACTGCAGATGACATCTATTATATTATATCTACTGAGTTAGTTATTACCATGTGTGACTTGTGATGTTACATAGGACTGCAGATGACATCTATTATATTATATCTACTGAGTTAGTTATTACCATGTGTGACTTGTCATGTTACATAGGACTGCAGGTAAAATCTACTCCATTATATGAGTTGTCAAACTGCAGAAACCATACACCCTCATAGCTGTAAGACAAAATGAGCCTTTCTGAAACTGTAGATGTGTGAAGTAGCACTATAGAAGGGGTTAATACCGCTTGTATAAACTCTAGACAGAACTAGTTAGGAGTTAATTGCTGGACCGACCACGAGGCCCACACGGATCGGATGTTCAGCAGACCCGATGCTTTATTATGTCACATCAATATTTACAGTCATGAATACAATGTAACAAGTCAGGTTTATTGGAGTATTAATTACCAGGCACATAAAATGTCATACCCAGGGGCACAGGATGGAGGCGCTTCCTTCTCTGTTATCAGCCACACACTGTGACTGCTCATACAATGCGATCTTTGTGGCTCACATTATATTTTTGTTTTTGTGATTGTGACCATATGTGACACTTGAGATTACATTGTATCTTTCTTAATTCCTTGTATGGTAAACAAGGACAATGTTATAATAACATCTATCATTTTACCCCAGCGATCAGCTGCAATCTGTGGGGGAACCCGGCAGTAAGTGCTCAGTTTCTCTGCAGCGCCACCACAGGAAAAATGAAGTATTACACAGTGTTCATTCATATCAATGTGTTGCTTGTGTAATACAGGACAGAACAGTTCCTATGTAAGGCCTCATGAACAAGACCGTAGTGTTTTTCTGCAAATACGGATTCGTAGTCCATCACACCTCATACACATATCTGGCACGCTGTCCGCAAATACGGTCCGTAGTGCATCCATATTTACTGAGCCACAAAAAAAGGAGGCTACAAATGATGTCACTATGTCCCAACCCCTTGAAAAAGTCACATGATCGCTCAGGCGCCGTTTTCTTGGGCAATCCCCTGTGATCGCATAGCAACGCTTCCGCAATTACGGTTGTCTAGGGGTGCACATACGTAGACATCCTCAATTTAGCACGCGCCCATAGACTTCTTTGGACGAGTACATGCCACAATTGCAGACGAGAATAGGACATGTTCTGTATTTTGCGGATCATTTATAAGGCCTGGACACACATCTGTCAATATACGGAAAGGTATCCGTGGGCCATAGATATGAATAGGTCCGTAGATTATCCCTAATTTCTGATGAAAACTATGGTAGCGTGCATGGGGCCTAACCGATGTCCACTCTGACCAAGAGAAGAGAATTCTGAATAGAGGACCCCCTTTCCTATCACAGAATTCCCTAATTCGGTGTATGATATGGGTTTTCTTAGCTAAAGAACACCTTTAAATAACGGTCGGCCTGTCAATGTTTTTTTTGTTGGGTAGAGGGGAATAAGCCACTCCGGTCAGGTCCACTTTGTCCCTATTAGACCCCTCTACTCCTTCCAGACACCTCTGGCTGTGGCGTGTCTCCTACAGGAACAAATGATCGAGAAAGTTGAAATCACACTGCCCGGTCCATCTTTCCCCAGACATCTTCCAATCCGGGAAAATCGGGATACCCTAATATACATTAGATCGTCGGCTGGTTCAGTTGAAATTGGTGGGTTTGCCCAATCTTTATCTAATGTGTATGGCTACCTCTAGAGGCACAGACAATTTTGGCCATTAGGACGAGAAGAATGTTTTCATTTTTGCCCTCACGACCCCAACCTGGTTTTCCTGCAGCCAAAACTTTTTGAATTCCAGATTGACCAAGTTATATGAGGCCTTGTCTCTTTGCAAGATGAGCTGTAGTTATTTTAGGCATCATTTTTGGGGAGATATAAGTTAGTGTTTAGTTTACAAAAGAAGAGCGAGTCCTAAAATGATGCCAGTCCAGAAGTAATTTGGCACAACCTTTGCTTGTTGTTAGTCACACGTTGCAATGCATATATTTTTCTCCAAAACTGCCTTGTATGTTACAAATTCAAGATTGAAAGTGGCGCAAGTAATTCACACATCGCATTTGGCTTTCTCCATTTTAATAAAGCTTGTTATACCAGATAAAGAACAATGTTTTTTAATTTTTAAGGTCACACCCAACAAGTCTGTCTCAAAATCCGAAGAGGAGGTGAAGACTGAGGGTGAGGACAAGGTAAGGAACTTTATTTTTCCCAATTTACCACTGTAATCTGTATGTGGGATCCCAATACAGACAGCTTCCCTGACTTGTATGTGCCCATAAGGATGACAATTTTCTGGAGACCTTTGTCTGCTAAGACATCTTGTATCTTATTATACATCTTCTTGTATATAGTGATATGAAGCATTCTGGTATAACCTCGGTATCTTCTGTGTATAATTATATATGTACAGCTGGTATAAGTTATACATCTTCTTGTATACAGTGATATGGAGCATGCTGGTATAACCTGGGTATCTTCTGTATATAATTATATATGTACAGCTGGTATAAGTTATACATCTTCTTGTATATAGTGATATGGAGCATGCTGGTATAACCTGGGTATCTTCTGTATATAATTATATATGTACAGCTAGTATAAGTTATACATCTTCTTGTATATAGTGATATGAAGCATTCTGGTATAACCTCGGTATCTTCTGTGTATAATTATATATGTACAGCTGGTATAAGTTATACATCTTCTTGTATACAGTGATATGGAGCATGCTGGTATAACCTGGGTATCTTCTGTATATAATTATATATGTACAGCTGGTATAAGTTATACATCTTCTTGTATATAGTGATATGGAGCATGCTGGTATAACCTGGGTATCTTCTGTATATAATTATATATGTACAGCTAGTATAAGTTATACATCTTCTTGTATATAGTGATATGAAGCATTCTGGTATAACCTCGGTATCTTCTGTGTATAATTATATATGTACAGCTGGTATAAGTTATACATCTTCTTGTATACAGTGATATGGAGCATGCTGGTATAACCTGGGTATCTTCTGTATATAATTATATATGTACAGCTGGTATAAGTTATACATCTTCTTGTATATAGTGATATGGAGCATGCTGGTATAACCTGGGTATCTTCTGTATATAATTATATATGTACAGCTAGTATAAGTTATACATCTTCTTGTATATAGTGATATGAAGCATTCTGGTATAACCTCGGTATCTTCTGTGTATAATTATATATGTACAGCTGGTATAAGTTATACATCTTCTTGTATACAGTGATATGGAGCATGCTGGTATAACCTGGGTATCTTCTGTATATAATTATATATGTACAGCTGGTATAAGTTATACATCTTCTTGTATATAGTGATATGGAGCATGCTGGTATAACCTGGGTATCTTCTGTATATAATTATATATGTACAGCTGGTATAAGTTATACATCTTCTTGTATATAGTGATATGGAGCATGATGATATAACCTGGGTATCTTCTGTATATAATTATATATGTACGGCTGGTATAAGTTATACATCTTCTTGTATATAGTGATATGGAGCACGCTGGTATAACCTGGGTATCTTCTGTGTATAATTATATATGTACAGCTGGTATAAGTTATACATCTTCCTGTATATAGTGATATGGAGCATGCTGGTATAACCTGGGTATCTTCTGTATATAATTATATATGTACAGCTGGTATAAGTTATACATCTTCTTGTATATAGTGATATGGAGCATGCTGGTATAACCTGGGTATCTTCTGTATATAATTATATATGTACAGCTGGTATAAGTTATACATCTTCTTGTATATAGTGATATGGAGCATGCTGGTATAACCTGGGTATCTTCTGTATATAATTATATATGTACAGCTGGTATAAGTTATACATCTTCTTGTATATAGTGATATGGAGCATGATGATATAACCTGGGTATCTTCTGTATATAATTATATATGTACGGCTGGTATAAGTTATACATCTTCTTGTATATAGTGATATGGAGCACGCTGGTATAACCTGGGTATCTTCTGTGTATAATTATATATGTACAGCTGGTATAAGTTATACATCTTCCTGTATATAGTGATATGGAGCATGCTGGTATAACCTGGGTATCTTCTGTATATAATTATATATGTACAGCTGGTATAAGTTATACATCTTCTTGTATATAGTGATATGGAGCATGCTGGTATAACCTGGGTATCTTCTGTATATAATTATATATGTACAGCTGGTATAAGTTATACATCTTCTTGTATATAGTGATATGGAGCATGATGATATAACCTGGGTATCTTCTGTATATAATTATATATGTACGGCTGGTATAAGTTATACATCTTCTTGTATATAGTGATATGGAGCACGCTGGTATAACCTGGGTATCTTCTGTGTATAATTATATATGTACAGCTGGTATAAGTTATACATCTTCCTGTATATAGTGATATGGAGCATGCTGGTATAACCTGGGCATCTTCTGTATATAATTATATATGTACAGCTGGTATAAGTTATACCTCTCCTTGTATATAGTGATATGGAGCATGCTGGTATAACCTGGGCATCTTCTGTATATAATTATATATGTACAGCTGGTATAAGTTATACATCATCTTGTATATAGTGATATGGAGCATGCTGGTATAACATGGGTATCTTCTGTATATAATTATATATGTACAGCTGGTATAAGTTATACATCTTCTTGTATATAGTGATATGGAGCATGCTGGTATAACCTGGGTATCTTCTGTATATAATTATATATGTACAGCTGGTATAAGTTGTACATCTTCTTGTATATAGTGATATGGAGCATGCTGGTATAACCTGGGAATCTTCTGTATATAATTATATATGTACAGCTGGTATAAGTTATACATCTTCTTGTATATAGTAATATGGAGCATGCTGGTATAACCTGGGTATCTTCTGTGTATAATTATATATGTACAGCTGGTATAAGTTATACATCTTCTTGTATATAGTGATATGGAGCATGCTGATATAACCTGGGTATCTTCTGTATATAATTATATATGTACAGCTGGTATAAGTTATGCATCTTATTGTATATAGTGATATGGAGCATGCTGGTATAACCTGGGTATCTTCTGTATATAATTATATATGTACAGCTGGTATAAGTTATACATCTTCTTGTATATAGTGATATGGAGCATGCTGGTATAACCTGGGTATCTTCTGTATATAATTATATATGTACAGCTGGTATAAGTTATACATCTTCTTGTATATAGTGATATGGAGCATGCTGGTATAACCTGGAAATCTTCTGTATATAATTATATATGTACGACTGGTATAAGTTATACATCTTCTTGTATATAGTAATATGGAGCATGCTGGTATAACCTGGGTATCTTCTGTGTATAATTATATATGTACAGCTGGTATAAGTTATACATCTTCTTGTATATAGTAATATGGAGCATGCTGGTATAACCTGGACATCTTTTGTATATAATTATATATGTACAGCTGGTATAAGTTATACATCTTCTGGTATATAGTGATATGGAGCATGCTGGTATAACCTGGGTGTCTCCTGTATATAATTATATATGTACAGCTGGTATAAGTTATACATCTTCTTGTATATAGTGATATGGAGCATGCTGGTATAACCTGGGTAACTTCTGTATATAATTATATATGTACAGCTGGTATAAGTTATACATCTTCTTGTATATAGTGATATGGAGCATGCTGGTATAACCTGGGTATCTTCTGTATATAATTATATATGTATAGCTGGTATATGTTATACATCTTCTTGTATACAGTGATATGGAGCATGCTGGTATAACCTGGGTATCTTCTGTATATAATTATATATGTACAGCTGGTATAAGTTATACATCTTCCTGTATATAGTGATATTGAGCGTGCTGGTATAACCTGGGTATAGTCTGTATATAATTATATATGTACAGCTGGTATAAGTTATACATCTTCTGGTATATAGTGATATGGAGCATGCTGGTATAACCTGGGTATATTCTGTATATAATTATATATGTACAGCTAGTATAAGTTATACATCTTCTTGTATATAGTGATATGGAGCATGCTGGTATAACCTGGGTATCTTCTGTATATAATTATATATGTACAGTGTAATGACAGGGGGGTAGGGAAACAGACAGTGAGCCCTAATCTACACACCACTCGGTCCCTGCCTACTTGCAACGACCCGCCCTAGGCGATGGGGTACAACTGGGCGACGGTCCCTACGCTCAGTAGTTGCACGACAGACAAAGAGACAAGGGGACACAAGCAAAGGGAAATGGGGCAGTTGCCCACGGCAACACCGTGAGCAACAAGAGAGGTGAACGAGCCGAGTCAAACCAGGAATGTACGAGGTACCAAACGCAGAGCAGGAGAGTAGTCAGTAAGCCGGGGTCAGTATGAAGAAAGGTCAAATAGCTAGGAGCTGCAGCAAGGCCAGGAAACCACACGAGAAGAATCACAAGCAAAGGAGGAACAGGAAAGGCAGGTATAAATAGACAGAGGGCGGGAGCTAGCTCCGTCTGGCCAGGCTGCGATAGGCTCTCCCTCTCCTAAGCCTGCCATCCTGAGTGGAGGAAGATGGAGTCAGTCTCAGAGACATAGAACCAGGTGCAGACTGATTACCCATGGGCGTATACACAGAAGTTGTGCCTGGCAGATCCTTTACATACAGCTGGTATAAGTTATACATCTTCTGGTATATAGTGATATGGAGCATGCTGGTATAACCTGGGTATCTCCTGTATATAATTATATATGTACAGCTGGTATAAGTTATACATCTTCTGGTATATAGTGATATGGAGCATTCTGGTATAACCTGGGTATCTTCTGTATATAATTATATATGTACAGCTGGTATAAGTTATACATCTTCTTGTATATAGTGATATGGAGCATGCTGGTATAACCTGGGTATCTCCTGTATATAATTATATATGTACAGCTGGTATAAGTTATACATCTTCTGGTATATAGTGATATGGAGCATTCTGGTATAACCTGGGTATTTTCTGTATATAATTATATATGTACAGCTGGTATAAGTTATATATCTTCTTGTATATAGTGATATGGAGCATGCTGGTATAACCTGGGTATATTCTGTATATAATTATATATGTACAGCTAGTATAAGTTATACATCTTCTTGTATATAGTGATATGGAGCATGCTGGTATAACCTCGGTATCTTCTGTATATAATTATGTATGTACAGCTGGTATAAGTTATACATCTTCTTGTATATAGTGATATGGAGCATGCTGGTATAACCTGGGTATCTTCTGCATATAATTATATAATTATATATGTACAGCTGGTATAAGTTATATATCTTCTTGTATATAGTGATATGGAGCATGCTGGTATAACCTGGGTATCTCCTGTATATAATTATATATGTACAGCTGGTATAAGTTATACATCTACTTGTATATAGTGATATGGAGCATGCTGGTATAACCTGGGTATCTTCTGTATATAATTATATATGTACAGATGGTGTAAGTTATACATCTTCTTGTATATAGTGATATGGAGCATGCTGGTATAACCTGGGTATCTTCTGTATGTAATTATATATGTACAGCTGGTATAAGTTATACATCTTCCTGTATATAGTGATATGGAGCATGCTGGTATAACCTGGGTATCTCCTGTATATAATTATATATGTAAAGCTGGTATAAGTTATACATCTTCTTGTATATAGTGATATGGAGCATGCTGGTATAACCTGGGTATCTTCTGTATATAATTATACATGTACAGCTGGTATAAGTTATACATCTTCTTGTATATAGTAATATGGAGCATGCTGGTATAACCTGGGTATCTTCTGTATATAATTATATATGTACAGCTGGTATAAGTTATACATCTTCTTGTATATAGTGATATGGAGCATGCTGGTATAACCTGGGTATAATTATATATGTACAGCTGGTATAAGTTATACATCTTGTATATAGTGATATGGAGCATGCTGGTATAACCTGGATATCTTCTGTATATAATCATATATGTACAGCTGGTATAAGTTATACAACTTCTTGTATGTAGTGATATGGTGCATGCTGGTATAACCTGGGTATCTCCTGTATATAATTATATATGTACAGCTGGTATAAGTTATATATCTTCTTGTATATAGTGATATGGAGCATGCTGGTATTACCTGGGTATCTTCTGTATATAATTATATATGTACAGCTGTTATAAGTTATACATCTTCTTGTATATAGTGATATGGAGCATGCTGGTATAACCTGGGAATCTTCTGTATATAATTATATATGTACAGCTGGTATAAGCTATACATCTTCTTGTATATAGTGATATGGAGAATGCTGGTATAACCTGGGTATCTTCTGTATATAATTATATATGTACAGCTGGTATAAGTTATACATGTTCTTGTATTTAGTGATATGGGGCATGCTGGTATAACCTGGGTATCTCCTGTATATAATTATATATGTACAGCTGGTATAAGTTATATATCTTCTTGTATATAGTGATATGGAGCATGCTGGTATTACCTGGGTATCTTCTGTATATAATTATATATGTACAGCTGTTATAAGTTATACATCTTCTTGTATATAGTGATATGGAGCATGCTGGTATAACCTGGGTATCTTCTGTATATAATTATACATGTACAGCTGGTATAAGTTATACATCTTCTTGTATATAGTAATATGGAGCATGCTGGTATAACCTGGGTATCTTCTGTATATAATTATATATGTACAGCTGGTATAATTTATACATCTTCTTGTATATAGTGATATGGAGCATGCTGGTATAACCTGGGTATAATTATATATATACAGCTGGTATAAGTTATACATCTTGTATATAGTGATATGGAGCATGCTGGTGTAACCTGGGTATCTTCTGTATATAATCATATATGTACAGCTGGTATAAGTTATACATCTTCTTGTATATAGTGATATGGAGCATGCTGGTATAACCTGGGTATCTTCTGTATATAATTATATATGTACAGCCGGTATAAGTTATACATCTATGATCTTCTTGTATATAGTGATATGGAGCATGCTGGTATAACCTGGGTATCTTCTGTATATAATTATATATGTACAGCTGGTATAAGTTATACATCTTCTTGTATATAGTGATATGGAGCATGCTGGTATAACCTGGGTATCTCCTGTATATAATTATATATATACAGCTGGTATAAGTTATACATCTTCTTGTGTATATAGTGATATGAGCATGCTGGTATAACCTGGGTATCTTCTGTATATAATTATATATGCACAGCTGGTATAAGTTATACATCTTCGTGTATATAGTGATATGGAGCATGCTGGTATAACCTGGGTATCTTCTGGATATAATTATATATGTACAGCTGGTATAAGTTATACATCTTCTTGTATATAGTGATATGGAGCATTCTGGTATAACCTGGGTATCTTCTGTATATAATTATATATGTACAGCTCGTATAAGTTATACATCTTCTTGTAGATAGTGATATGGAGCATGCTGGTATAACCCGGGTATCTTCTGTATATAATTATATATATACAGCTGGTATAAGTTATACATCTTCTGTTATATAGTGATATGGACATGCTGGTATAACCTGGGTATCTTCGGTATATAATTATATATGTACAGCTGGTATAAGTTATACATCTTCTTGTATGTAGTGATATGGTGCATGCTGGTATAACCTGGGTATCTCCTGTATATAATTATATATGTACAGCTGGTATAAGTTATATATCTTCTTGTATATAGTGATATGGAGCATGCTGGTATTACCTGGGTATCTTCTGTATATAATTATATATGTACAGCTGTTATAAGTTATACATCTTCTTGTATATAGTGATATGGAGAATGCTGGTATAACCTGGGTATCTTCTGTATATAATTATATATGTACAGCTGGTATAAGTTATACATGTTCTTGTATTTAGTGATATGGGGCATGCTGGTATAACCTGGGTATCTCCTGTATATAATTATATATGTACAGCTGGTATAAGTTATATATCTTCTTGTATATAGTGATATGGAGCATGCTGGTATTACCTGGGTATCTTCTGTATATAATTATATATGTACAGCTGTTATAAGTTATACATCTTCTTGTATATAGTGATATGGAGCATGCTGGTATAACCTGGGTATCTTCTGTATATAATTATATATACACAGCTGGTATAAGTCATACATCTTCTTGTATATAGTGATATGGAGCATGCTGGTATAACCTGGGTATCTTCTGTATATAATTATATATGTACAGCTGGTATAAGTTATACATCTTCCTATATATAGTGATATGAAGCATGCTGGTATAACCTGGGTATCTTCTGTGTATAATTATATATGTACAGCTGATATAAGTTATACATCTTCTTGTATATAGTGATTTGGAGCATGCTGGTATAACCTGGGTATCTTCTGTATATAATTATATATATACAGCTGGTATAAGTCATACATCTTCTTGTATATAGTGATATGGAGCATTCTGGTATAACCTGGGTATCTTCTGTGTATAATTATATATGTACAGCTGATATAAGTTATACATCTTCTTGTATATAGTGATTTGGAGCATGCTGGTATAACCTGGGTATCTTCTGTATATAATTATATATGTACAGCTGGTATAAGTTATACATCTTCTTGTATATAATGATATGGAGCATGCTGGTATAACCTGGGTATCTTCTGTATATAATTATATATGTACAGCTGGTATAAGTTATACATCTTCTTGTATATAATGATATGGAGCATGCTGGTATAACCTGGGTATCTTCTGTATATAATTATATATGTACAGCTGGTATAAGTTATACATCTTCTTGTATATAGTGATATGGAGCATGCTGGTATAACCTGGGTATAATTATATATATACAGCTGGTATAAGTTATACATCTTGTATATAGTGATATGGAGCATGCTGGTGTAACCTGGGTATCTTCTGTATATAATCATATATGTACAGCTGGTATAAGTTATACATCTTCTTGTATATAGTGATATGGAGCATGCTGGTATAACCTGGGTATCTTCTGTATATAATTATATATGTACAGCCGGTATAAGTTATACATCTATGATCTTCTTGTATATAGTGATATGGAGCATGCTGGTATAACCTGGGTATCTTCTGTATATAATTATATATGTACAGCTGGTATAAGTTATACATCTTCTTGTATATAGTGATATGGAGCATGCTGGTATAACCTGGGTATCTCCTGTATATAATTATATATATACAGCTGGTATAAGTTATACATCTTCTTGTGTATATAGTGATATGAGCATGCTGGTATAACCTGGGTATCTTCTGTATATAATTATATATGCACAGCTGGTATAAGTTATACATCTTCGTGTATATAGTGATATGGAGCATGCTGGTATAACCTGGGTATCTTCTGGATATAATTATATATGTACAGCTGGTATAAGTTATACATCTTCTTGTATATAGTGATATGGAGCATTCTGGTATAACCTGGGTATCTTCTGTATATAATTATATATGTACAGCTCGTATAAGTTATACATCTTCTTGTAGATAGTGATATGGAGCATGCTGGTATAACCCGGGTATCTTCTGTATATAATTATATATATACAGCTGGTATAAGTTATACATCTTCTGTTATATAGTGATATGGACATGCTGGTATAACCTGGGTATCTTCGGTATATAATTATATATGTACAGCTGGTATAAGTTATACATCTTCTTGTATGTAGTGATATGGTGCATGCTGGTATAACCTGGGTATCTCCTGTATATAATTATATATGTACAGCTGGTATAAGTTATATATCTTCTTGTATATAGTGATATGGAGCATGCTGGTATTACCTGGGTATCTTCTGTATATAATTATATATGTACAGCTGTTATAAGTTATACATCTTCTTGTATATAGTGATATGGAGAATGCTGGTATAACCTGGGTATCTTCTGTATATAATTATATATGTACAGCTGGTATAAGTTATACATGTTCTTGTATTTAGTGATATGGGGCATGCTGGTATAACCTGGGTATCTCCTGTATATAATTATATATGTACAGCTGGTATAAGTTATATATCTTCTTGTATATAGTGATATGGAGCATGCTGGTATTACCTGGGTATCTTCTGTATATAATTATATATGTACAGCTGTTATAAGTTATACATCTTCTTGTATATAGTGATATGGAGCATGCTGGTATAACCTGGGTATCTTCTGTATATAATTATATATACACAGCTGGTATAAGTCATACATCTTCTTGTATATAGTGATATGGAGCATGCTGGTATAACCTGGGTATCTTCTGTATATAATTATATATGTACAGCTGGTATAAGTTATACATCTTCCTATATATAGTGATATGAAGCATGCTGGTATAACCTGGGTATCTTCTGTGTATAATTATATATGTACAGCTGATATAAGTTATACATCTTCTTGTATATAGTGATTTGGAGCATGCTGGTATAACCTGGGTATCTTCTGTATATAATTATATATATACAGCTGGTATAAGTCATACATCTTCTTGTATATAGTGATATGGAGCATTCTGGTATAACCTGGGTATCTTCTGTGTATAATTATATATGTACAGCTGATATAAGTTATACATCTTCTTGTATATAGTGATTTGGAGCATGCTGGTATAACCTGGGTATCTTCTGTATATAATTATATATGTACAGCTGGTATAAGTTATACATCTTCTTGTATATAATGATATGGAGCATGCTGGTATAACCTGGGTATCTTCTGTATATAATTATATATGTACAGCTGGTATAAGTTATACATCTTCTTGTATATAATGATATGGAGCATGCTGGTATAACCTGGGTATCTTCTGTATATAATTATATATGTACAGCTGGTATAAGTTATACATCTTCTTGTATATAGTGATATGGAGCATGCTGGTATAACCTGGGTATAATTATATATATACAGCTGGTATAAGTTATACATCTTGTATATAGTGATATGGAGCATGCTGGTGTAACCTGGGTATCTTCTGTATATAATCATATATGTACAGCTGGTATAAGTTATACATCTTCTTGTATATAGTGATATGGAGCATGCTGGTATAACCTGGGTATCTTCTGTATATAATTATATATGTACAGCCGGTATAAGTTATACATCTATGATCTTCTTGTATATAGTGATATGGAGCATGCTGGTATAACCTGGGTATCTTCTGTATATAATTATATATGTACAGCTGGTATAAGTTATACATCTTCTTGTATATAGTGATATGGAGCATGCTGGTATAACCTGGGTATCTCCTGTATATAATTATATATATACAGCTGGTATAAGTTATACATCTTCTTGTGTATATAGTGATATGAGCATGCTGGTATAACCTGGGTATCTTCTGTATATAATTATATATGCACAGCTGGTATAAGTTATACATCTTCGTGTATATAGTGATATGGAGCATGCTGGTATAACCTGGGTATCTTCTGGATATAATTATATATGTACAGCTGGTATAAGTTATACATCTTCTTGTATATAGTGATATGGAGCATTCTGGTATAACCTGGGTATCTTCTGTATATAATTATATATGTACAGCTCGTATAAGTTATACATCTTCTTGTAGATAGTGATATGGAGCATGCTGGTATAACCCGGGTATCTTCTGTATATAATTATATATATACAGCTGGTATAAGTTATACATCTTCTGTTATATAGTGATATGGACATGCTGGTATAACCTGGGTATCTTCGGTATATAATTATATATGTACAGCTGGTATAAGTTATACATCTTCTTGTATGTAGTGATATGGTGCATGCTGGTATAACCTGGGTATCTCCTGTATATAATTATATATGTACAGCTGGTATAAGTTATATATCTTCTTGTATATAGTGATATGGAGCATGCTGGTATTACCTGGGTATCTTCTGTATATAATTATATATGTACAGCTGTTATAAGTTATACATCTTCTTGTATATAGTGATATGGAGAATGCTGGTATAACCTGGGTATCTTCTGTATATAATTATATATGTACAGCTGGTATAAGTTATACATGTTCTTGTATTTAGTGATATGGGGCATGCTGGTATAACCTGGGTATCTCCTGTATATAATTATATATGTACAGCTGGTATAAGTTATATATCTTCTTGTATATAGTGATATGGAGCATGCTGGTATTACCTGGGTATCTTCTGTATATAATTATATATGTACAGCTGTTATAAGTTATACATCTTCTTGTATATAGTGATATGGAGCATGCTGGTATAACCTGGGTATCTTCTGTATATAATTATATATACACAGCTGGTATAAGTCATACATCTTCTTGTATATAGTGATATGGAGCATGCTGGTATAACCTGGGTATCTTCTGTATATAATTATATATGTACAGCTGGTATAAGTTATACATCTTCCTATATATAGTGATATGAAGCATGCTGGTATAACCTGGGTATCTTCTGTGTATAATTATATATGTACAGCTGATATAAGTTATACATCTTCTTGTATATAGTGATTTGGAGCATGCTGGTATAACCTGGGTATCTTCTGTATATAATTATATATATACAGCTGGTATAAGTCATACATCTTCTTGTATATAGTGATATGGAGCATTCTGGTATAACCTGGGTATCTTCTGTGTATAATTATATATGTACAGCTGATATAAGTTATACATCTTCTTGTATATAGTGATTTGGAGCATGCTGGTATAACCTGGGTATCTTCTGTATATAATTATATATGTACAGCTGGTATAAGTTATACATCTTCTTGTATATAATGATATGGAGCATGCTGGTATAACCTGGGTATCTTCTGTATATAATTATATATGTACAGCTGGTATAAGTTATACATCTTCTTGTATATAATGATATGGAGCATGCTGGTATAACCTGGGTATCTTCTGTATATAATTATATATGTACAGCTGGTATAAGTTATACATCTTCTTGTATATAGTGATATGGAGCATGCTGGTATAACCTGGGTATCTTCTGTATATAATTATATATGTACAGCTGGTATAAGTTATACATCTTCTTGTATATAATGATATGGAGCATGCTGGTATAACCTGGGTATCTTCTGTATATAATTATATATGTACAGCTGGTATAAGTTATACATCTTCTTGTATATAATGATATGGAGCATGCTGGTATAACCTGGGTATCTTCTGTATATAATTATATATGTACAGCTGGTATAAGTTATACATCTTCTTGTATATAATGATATGGAGCATGCTGGTATAACCTGGGTATCTTCTGTATATAATTATATATGTACAGCTGGTATAAGTTATACATCTTCTTGTATATAGTGATATGGAGCATGCTGGTATAACCTGGGTATCTTCTGTATATAATTATATATGTACAGCTGGTATAAGTTATACATCTTCTTGTATATAATGATATGGAGCATGCTGGTATAACCTGGGTATCTTCTGTATATAATTATATATGTACAGCTGGTATAAGTTATACATCTTCTTGTATATAATGATATGGAGCATGCTGGTATAACCTGGGTATCTTCTGTATATAATTATATATGTACAGCTGGTATAAGTTATACATCTTCTTGTATATAGTGATATGGAGCATGCTGGTATAACCTGGGCATCTTCTATATATAATTATATATGTATAGCTGGTATAAGTTATACATCTTCTTGTATATAATGATATGGAGCATGCTGGTATAACCTGGGTATCTTCTGTATATAATTATATATGTACAGCTGGTATAAGTTATACATCTTCTTGTATATAATGATATGGAGCATGCTGGTATAACCTGGGTATCTTCTGTATATAATTATATATGTACAGCTGGTATAAGTTATACATCTTCTTGTATACAGTGATATGGAGCATGCCGGTATAACCTGGGTATCTTCTGTATATAATTATATATGTACAGATGGTTGCATATAGTGTTATGGAGTATGCAGTTATATGTACAGCTGGTATAAGTTTAGTTGCTTTTACATACATGACTACTGATGAAGTAAACATAATAGTGCTGGAATGGAAATTGAAAGACGGAGCACTGGGGCACGTGAGTACAATGCAGTTATAACCTTTAATACATCCTCTCCATCATTTGCATATCCTGCTGGAGAGACCGTGTTTATTTTCCCATGAGCCTAAGCAAGCATGCCAAGCCCAGTGTTTGGACAAGAAGCATTAAAGACTTCTCTATCTGTCAGACTCCTTGTACAGAGAGGCTTCCAACACAATGATTGGTCTCCGATTACTTTGGGTAAATAATACTGCCAGACAGTGTCCTAATAATAATGCCATAAAGTGCTCAAATATTACCACAATACAGATTTCAAATAATACTGCCATATAGTAGTGTCCGAATACAGACGGCACATTACACCAGCACACAGTGGCCACATAACACTGCCATACTATGCTGGGCTGGATTTTCTCACGATTACTGTAATGAAGTTTGGAGCGTACTTATCTATGTCTGTGGATTATAGAGGATGAGGGTGTGAGAACTTTTTGTGGATTCCAATAAAATTTGAGAGATAAACCATCGTAATGGACATTGAGAGATGGTTCTTTTCTGGTTTCTATGGATTAATTGGATAAAAATCCATCTTATTCATTACTAAGAAGCTTGTTACAGTCCTTCTTGGACATTCTGATTCCTTACTGCTTTGAGAAACATAAAACGAGGGACCTTCTATAGGTTCAAGTCAATAACGTGAGATCTTTTCTACTGGTTTCTAATGAACATGGAGGGAAGGTCCTTCTGGTCCTTCTGTAGGTTATAGCGAAGCAAAGAGAATGGCTTTTAATTAAAGAGGTTGTCTCATCGCAGACATCTACTCTAAGAGCCGGTTCCCAACACCCCAGGCAAATTCTGCGTGCCAGCCAGACATCTTTGAATGGCCGCCATGTAATATTACATTTTTCTTTGTAGTGGTCGCTGCAGGGGGAAATGTAGTATTACATCATCGCCATTCAGATAAATGGCCGTCCATTTAATACATGGACAGCTTGTGCCCGCGAGAATGGCAGCCGCTCTTATATTCCCGGCTCATAGAATTTATACACATGTTCACATATGAACCGGGTGATGGTCCTGACACTGTGCCTAGAAGTAATATGTAGAACGATGACTGACAAGATCACATACAGCTTTAGTCCATCAATAATCCAACCTTTATCAATATATCATTGAGACTGTATTTAAAAAAAGATACGCCCGAGACATCTGAAGCAATGACAAGTAACAATGTGTCCCTCTCCACCTCTCGCCAAAAGAAGAAAGAGAATGGAGGTTTCAGAAAATCATCTACAAAAAAGGAAAAAGTCAAGAATACTGTGCAACAAACCTCCGAGATGGAGGCAAAAACCCTGAAGAAGTCGGAGAGCCCCAAGTCTGGGACCCTTAGCAGATTGTTTAAGCAGAAGGTTTGTACGTGTGGAGAGACCGTTCAGAAACACTTACGGCAGATGGTGGAAGGACTTTTGGGGTCCACATAATAATCGACCATCTGTAAAACAGTGTTTCTAGGTCAATCACTAATCCACTAAGGTCCTAACCCCAGTCCCCTATATGTGATCGTTTACCATATTAGAGATAATTGTACTAATGACGACTAGCAGCAGATCTAGATAAAGTCACAGTGTGTCTACTACTTCTATGTGTTCTACTGTAAACTAACTGCAGATCAGATATTCTGTATCCATGTCTGTACTGTCCAGCGGTTACAAATATCTACTGTCAATAGAAACTTCTGCAGAGGTTACAAATTATCTAGAGGCGGAAATACTGCGTTTATCTGGGATTACAATGAATTTTTGTTTCTATGATAAGGAATCCCTCCTTAAACTGCAATGTTTGTTACAATAGACTGGAAAATGTCACTACGGAATAACATTCAAATATTCAAATTTTTACATTTTTGTTAAATATCATAATTATATAAGATATTATTTGTGAAATATAGTCATATATTTAGCCATTTCTACTTCCCACTGTACAGACATCCAGACTCCTGCAAACCTCTGATCACAGCCTTTTAACCCCTTCAGCGTCACCATCAATGTGGATGAGAGGGCTCCTGTTGTTACTAAAAGGGGTTGTCCAGTTTAGAAAACCCATCGTCGTACATTGACTTGAAAGGACACTGTGTAATACTGCATTTCTCCTGTGGTGGCACCGCAGGGAATTTGTACACTTGCTGACAGGTTTCCCCAAAGATTCCAGCTGATCGCTGGGGGTCCTTTGTGATCTGCTTATTGTCAAGGAATCTATAATAGGGACTTTCCAAAGTGAACTGTGAACCCTACATTGTGATTTCTAGCTTTCGCCTTTATATTGTAAATAAACAAAGGCACCCAGGGCTGTCCTATGATAACACTTATTAGGACATACCTCAGGAATGCCCCAACCGCTGCCTGTGTATATTATTAAGAACAGGCATCATGTACGGTTAAAAATACAGATCAAAGGGACTAAAATAATGTTAAAAAAACATTAAATATATTTAGCAAAAAAAACAAAACAGTATTAAAGAAATAATAAAATGATAAACAGTGAAAAAAATAGAACACAAAGTAAAAATAAAATGGAATGAATAAAATAATCACAATAAAACTCACATATAAACAAAATACAACTAAAAAGGTCCGTACAATAAAGTTAACGTTTGGTGTAGGATCGGTGAATAATGTAAATAAATAAATAACGAAAACAAAACATTGCAGACTTTTTTTTTTTTATGCATTCTGCCTTAAAATACATTTTTTAGAAATGTAAATCTAATTGATCTGTACTTCAGAATGGTGCCTTAAGTATCTACAGCTTCTTCGGCACAAAACAAGGCCTTTACACGAAATAAAAAAATATTGCTGGATAGATTAAGGGGGAAAAAAAATTAAATTAAGCGACCAATCCAATCCCAGCTCTTCTTGTTGTCAGCTGACCCATATCCATCAGTGCACTTATAAGTGATGTCAATGAATTCAATAATTCATGATAATTTATTTAACATTTTAAACTGACCAGCCCAGAATATCCCGGACTCTACTGTAACCACCTATAACGGTAATAACAACATCAAGTAACGTAATAACCCTATAAAACATCATGTTTTCCATTCTATCTGGCCATCGGATGTCTTCAAATACGACTGTCTGACATCTCTGTAGTAATGTTTAATACTTAGTATCTCAGTTCATTAATACGAACATTTAGTATATATATATATATATATATGATAATATTCATCATAACAATTATAAATGTGTTGCCTTTAATTATTTTTTTTAAGCATTTTTTTTTTTTAAAGGGAATGTCATGTATGTAATTTTCAGGTCATTAATTCAATTTCACACGTAAAATTTAAGAAAAGGGACCACCCAATTAGTTGTCCAAGTTGGACGAAACACCGTTGTATAGTATTACAGCTTGTATGTACAGTGGCAACGTTTCTGCTAAATACCCCTCATCGGGCTTCAGTTGTACATTAGTCAGATATCAGGCAGTGTATATGATATAGTTAAACTTTTTTAGAATTTTACGTATACTTTCTGGTGGTTAGGAGACTCGGCCAAGTGGTTTCTTGCACCAATCATAAAAAAAAGAATCCTTACCTGAAAGAGAGAACTGCCTGACACCCCTCGTAGTCCTGACAAATTAGATTTCAGTCTGTAAAAAAGAATTCATTTATTTGCTCATTTGGTTAAATGTTGTAGCTATTTATTTTTAATATCTACCTTGGGGGCGGCAGTATCGACAGGGCTGGTTTAAGACAAAGTGTGGCCCTTGGCAAAGTTAAAAGTAATAATGCATTCAATTCAGAAGGCGGTGTACAGAGAACTGCATCTCTTTTTAGCGCGTCTAGGAGTGTTGGAAGCCTCAAAGCATGTCCCCCCTCTCAGACAAAAAAACCTGATCTATATACATATACAGTCATTACATCATACCATTATACCAGATGAGATATTACCTGCATACGGTTACTGAACACAACTCAGTGTTCTAAAAGCAATATTACCAATATTAATACACTATAAGGTCCAAATAATACTGCCACACCACGACCAAATAGTGACTAAATAATACCCCCATACTGTTACTGAATAATACCTCCACACCATAACCACATAGTGACTGAATAATACCCCCATACTATTACTGAATAATACCGCCACACCACGACCAAATAGTGACTGAATAATACCCCCATACTGTTACTGAATAATACCACCACACCATAACCACATAGTGACTGAATAATACCCCCATACTGTTACTGAATAATACCGCCACACCATAACCACATAGTGACTGAATAATAACCCCATACTGTTACTGAATAATACCGCCACATCATAACCACATAGTGACTGAATAATAACCCCATACTGTTACTGAATAATACCACCACACCATAACTACATAGTGACTGAATAATACCCACATACTGTTACTGAATAATACCACCACACCATAACCACATAGTGACTGAATAATACCACCACACCATAACCACATAGTGACTGAATAATAACCCCATACTGTTACTGAATAATACCGCCACACCATAACCACATAGTGACTGAATAATACCACCACACCATAACCACATAGTGACTGAATAATACCACCACACCATAACCACATAGTGACTGAATAATACCACCACACCATAACCACATAGTGACTGAATAATAACCCCATACTGTTACTGAATAATACCGCCACACCATAACCACATAGTGACTGAATAATACCCCCATACTGTTACTGAATAATACCACCACACCATAACCACATAGTGACTGAATAATACCCACATACTGTTACTGAATAATACCACCACACCATAACCACATAGTGACTGAATAATACCCCCATACTATTACTGAATAATACTGCCGCACCATAACCACATAGTGACTGAATAATACCACCATACTGTTACTGAATAATACCACCACACCATAACCACATAGTGACTGAATAATACCACCATACTATTACTGAATAATACCTCCGCACCATAACCACATAGTGACTGAATAATACCCCCATACTGTTACTGAATAATACCGCCACACCATAACCACATAGTGACTGAATAATACCCCCATACTGTTACTGAATAATACCGCCACACCATAACCACATAGTGATTGAATAATACCCCCATACTGTTACTGAATAATACCTCCACACCATAACCACATAGTGACTGAATAATAACCCCATACTGTTACTGAATAATACCGCCACACCATAACCACATAGTGACTGAATAATACCCCCATACTGTTACTGAATAATACCCCCATAATGTTACTGAATAATACCGCCACACCATAACCACATAGTGACTGAATAATACCCCCATACTGTTACTGAATAATACCACCACACCATAACCACATAGTGACTGAATAATACCCCCATACTGTTACTGAATAATACCGCCACACCATAACCACATAGTGACTGAATAATACCCCCATACTGTTACTGAATAATACCACCACACCATAACCACATAGTGACTGAATAATACCCCCATAGTGTTACTGACTAATACCACCACACCATAACCACATAGTGACTGAATAATACCCCCATACTGTTACTGAATAATACCACCACACCATAACCACATAGTGACTGAATAATACCCCCATACTGTTACTGAATAATACCACCACACCATAATCACATAGTGACTGAATAATACCCCCATACTGTTACTGAATAATACCCCCATACTGTTACTGAATAATACCGCCACACCATAACCACATAGTGACTGAATAATACCCCCATACTGTTACTGAATAATACCGCCACACCATAACCACAGTGACTGAATAATACCCCCATACTGATACTGAATAATACCACCACACCATAACCACATAGTGACTGAATAATACCCCATACTGTTACTGAATAATACCGCCACACCATAACCACATAGTGACTGAATAATATCCCATAATGTTACTGAATAATACCACCACACTATAACCACATAGTGACTGAATAATACCCCCATACTGTTACTGAATAATACCACCACACCATAACCACATAGTAACTGAATAATACCTCCATACTGTTACTGAATAATACCGCCACACCATAACCACATAGTAACTGAATACCCCCATACTGTTACTGAATAATACCACCACACCATAACCACATAGTAACTGAATAATATCCCATAATGTTACTGAATAATACCACTACACCATAACCACATAGTAACTGAATAATATCCCATACTGTTACTGAATAATACCGCCACACCATAACCACATAGTAACTGAATATCCCCATACTGTTACTAAATAACACCACCACACCATAACCACATAGTAACTGAATAATATCCCATAATGTTACTGAATAATACCACCACATCATAACCACATAGTGACTGAATAATACCCCCATACAGTTACTTAATAATACCGCCACACCATAACCACATAGTAACTGAATAATACTCCCATACTGTTACTGAATAATACCGCCACACCATAACCACATAGTGACTGAATACCCCCATACTGTTACTGAATAATACCACCATACTGTTACTGAATAATACCACCACACCATAACCACATAGTGACTGAATAATACCCCCATACTGTTACTGAATAATACCGCCACACCATAACCACATAGTGACTGAATACCCCCATACTGTTACTGAATAATACCACCACACCATAACCACATAGTGACTGAATAATACCCCCATACTGTTACTGAATAACACCACCACACCATAATCACAATAGTGACTGAATAATACCTCCATACTGTTACTGAATAATACCGCCACACCATAACCACATAGTGACTGAATAATACCCCCATACGGTTACTGAATAATACCGCCACACCATAACCACATAGTAACTGAATACCCCCATACTGTTACTGAATAATACCACCATACTGTTACTGAATAATACCGCCACACCATAACCACAGTGACTGAATAATTCCCCCATACTGTTACTGAATAATACCGCCACACCATAACCACATAGTAACTGAATACCCCCATACTGTTACTGAATAATACCACCACACCATAACCACAGTGACTGAATAATACCCCCATACTGTTACTGAATAATACCGCCACACCATAACCACATAGTGACTGAATAATACCCCCATACTGTTACTGAATAATACTCCCATAATGTTACTGAATAATACCCCCATAATGTTACTGAATAATACCGCCACACCATAACCACATAGTGACTGAATAATACCTCCATACTGTTACTGAATAATACCGCCACACCATAACCACATAGTAACTGAATAATACTCCCATACTGTTACTGAATAATACCGCCACACCATAACCACATAGTGACTGAATACCCCCATACTGTTACTGAATAATACCACCATACTGTTACTGAATAATACCGCCACACCATAACCACATAGTGACTGAATACCCCCATACTGTTACTGAATAATACCACCACACCATAACCACATAGTGACTGAATAATACCCCCATACTGTTACTGAATAATACCACCACACCATAATCACAATAGTGACTGAATAATACCTCCATACTGTTACTGAATAATACCGCCACACCATAACCACATAGTGACTGAATAATACCCCCACACCATAACCACATAGTGACTGAATAATACCCCCATACTGTTACTGAATAATACCGCCACACCATAACCACATAGTAACTGAATACCCCCATACTGTTACTGAATAATACCACCATACTGTTACTGAATAATACCGCCACACCATAACCACAGTGACTGAATAATTCCCCCATACTGTTACTGAATAATACCGCCACACCATAACCACATAGTAACTGAATACCCCCATACTGTTACTGAATAATACCACCACACCATAACCACAGTGACTGAATAATACCCCCATACTGTTACTGAATAATACCGCCACACCATAACCACATAGTGACTGAATAATACCCCCATACTGTTACTGAATAATACTCCCATAATGTTACTGAATAATACCCCCATAATGTTACTGAATAATACCACCACACCATAACCACATAGTGACTGAATAATACCTCCATACTGTTACTGAATAATACCGCCACACCATAACCACATAGTGACTGAATAATACCCCCATACTGTTACTGAATAATACCGCCACACCATAACCACATAGTGACTGAATACCCCCATACTGTTACTGAATAATACCACCATACTGTTACTGAATAATACCGCCACACCATAACCACATAGTGACTGAATAATACCCCCATACTGTTACTGAATAATACCGCCACACCATAACCACATAGTAACTGAATACCCCCATACTGTTACTGAATAATACCGCCACACCATAACCACATAGTGACTGAATAATACCCCCATACTGTTACTGAATAATACCCCCATAATGTTACTGAATAATACCCCCATAATGTTACTGAATAATACTGCCACACCATAACCACATAGTGACTGAATAATACCCCATACTGTTACTGAATAATACCGCCACACCATAACCACATAGTGAACGAATAATAGCCCCATACTGTTACTGAATAATACCGCCACACCATAACCACATAGTGACTGAATAATACCCCCATACTGTTACTGAATAATACCCCCATAATGTTACTGAATAATACCCCCATAATGTTACTGAATAATACTGCCACACCATAACCACATAGTGACTGAATAATACCCCATACTGTTACTGAATAATACCGCCACACCATAACCACATAGTGAACGAATAATAGCCCCATACTGTTACTGAATAATACCACCACACCATAACCACAGTGACTGAAAAATACCCCCATACAATTACTGAATAATACCGCCACACCATAACCACAGTGACTGAATAATACCCCCATACTGTTACTGAATAATACCGCCACACCATAACCACAGTGAATGAATAATACCCCCATACTGTTGCTGAATAATACCGCCACACCATAACTACCACCGTGACTAAATAATACCACCATACTGTTACTGAATAATACCGCCACACCACAACCACATAGTGACCGAATAATGCCCCATACTGTTACTGAATAATACCACCACACCATAACCACATAGTGACTGAATAATACACCCATACGGTTACTGAATAATACCGCCACACCATAACCACATAGTGACTGACTAATACCCCCATACTGTTACTGAATAATACCACCACACCATAACTACCACATAGTGACTAAATAATACCACCATACTAATACTGAATAATACCCCCACACCATAATCACATAGTGACTGAATAATACCCCCATACTGTTACTGAATAATACCACCACACCATAATCACATAGTGATTTAATAATACCCCCATACTGTTACTGAATAATACTGCCACACCATAACCACCACATAGTGACTGAATATTACCCCCATAGTGTTACTGAATAATACCACCATACGGTTACTGAATAATACCGCCACACCATAACCACATAGTGACTGAATAATACCCCATACTGTTACTGAATATTACCGCCACACCATAACCACAGTGACCGAATAATACCACCATACTGTTACTGAATAATACCACCACACCATAACCACATAGTGACTGAATAATACCCCCATACTGTTAATGAATAATACTGCCACACCATAACCACAGTGACTGAATAATACCCCCATACTGTTACTGAATAATGCTGCCACACCATAACCACAGTGACTGAATAATTTCCCATACTGTTACTGAATAATACTGCCACACGATAACCAGTGTCTGAATAATACCCCCATACTGTTACTGAATAATACCACCACACCATAACCACATAGTGACTGAATAATACCACCATACTGTTACTGAATAATACCGCCACACCATAACCACATAGTGACTGAATAATACCCCCATACTGTTACTGAATAATACCGCCACACCATAACCACATAGTGACTGAATAATACTCCCATACTGTTACTGAATAATACCTCCACACCATAACCACAGTGACTGAATAATACCCCCATACTGTTACTGAATAATACCACCACACCATAACCACATAGTGACTGAATAATACCCCCATACTGTTACTGAATAATACCCCCACACCATAACCACATAGTGACTGAATAATACCCCATACTGTTACTGAATAATACCACCACACCATAACCACATAGTGACTGAATAATACCCCATACTGTTACTGAATAATACCGCCACACCATAACCACATAGTGACTGAATAATACCCCCATACTGTTACTGAATAATACCACCACACCATAACCACATAGTGACTGAATAATACCCCATACTGTTACTGAATAATACCGCCACACCATAACTACATAGTGACTGAATAATACCCCCATACTGTTACTGAATAATACCACCACACCATAACCACATAGTGACTGAATAATACCCCATACTGTTACTGAATAATACCGGCACACCATAACCACATAGTGACTGAATAATACCCCCATACTGATACTGAATAATACCGCCACACCATAACCACATAGTGACTGAATAATACCCCCATACTGTTACTGAATAATACCGCCACACCATAACCACATAGTGAGTGAATAATACTCCAATACTGTTACTGAATAATACCTCCACACCATAACCACATAGTGACTGAATAATACCCCCATACTGTTACTGAATAATACCACCACACCATAACCACATAGTGACTGAATAATACCCCATACTGTTACTGAATAATACCGCCACACCATAACCACATAGTGACTGAATAATACCCCCATACTGTTACTGAATAATACCACCACACCATAACCACATAGTGACTGAATAATACCCCATACTGTTACTGAATAATACCGCCACACCATAACTACATAGTGACTGAATAATACCCCCATACTGTTACTGAATAATACCACCACACCATAACCACATAGTGACTGAATAATACCCCATACTGTTACTGAATAATACCGCCACACCATAACCACATAGTGACTGAATAATACCCCCATACTGTTACTGAATAATACCACCACACCATAACCACATAGTGACAGAATAATACCCCCATACTGTTACTGAATAATACCGCCACACCATAACCACATAGTGACTGAATAATACCCCATACTGTTACTGAATAATACCGCCACACCATAACCACATAGTGACTGAATAATACCCCCATACTGTTACTGAATAATACTCTTATACAAACACCAATATTACAATCATATAGTGACCATATAGTGGTAGAAGCCAGTTATACACAAGAGCTCTGCCGACTATAGAAGGGATTACAGCACATTTATATCTAGCGAATCCCAGGTGATGATTTTCTCTGATTAGAGTCATTCACTTTCCCTTATTTTCTACATCTGGCCCACACGTATTCCTGCCACGACTCGTCTCTGCAGAATTTGACAAACAGACATGTTGGTTTCTTGCTTTTCCAGCACCCTCCCCACCTATACCCCATCCTCTAAACAAACTCGTAATCCACAGTGCCCCAGACAGTAATAATGATCCCTCAGTGCTCGACACTATAAAATTGCCCCATTAGTAACCATGCCCCCTTTTTTGCCTCCACAGTAATAATGCCCAGTGTGCCCCCTGTATATGGTGCCACAGCATCCCCTGTAGATAGCACCACACAGTTCCCTGTAGATAGCGCCACACAGCCCGTCCTAGTATATAGTGCCACACAACCTGTCCTAGTTTATAGTGCCACACAGCTCATCCCCCTTGTACATAGTTCCACACAGTCCACCCTTGTACTAAGTGCCACACAGCCCCCTTCTCCCTTGTATATAGTGTCACAGAGCCCCCCTTGTATACAGTGCCACACACAGCTCCCCCCTCCGATTGTATATAGTGCCACACAGACCGCCAAAAAAAACACCAAAAAACCCATTGAACTTACCTTACCCCGTTCGTGCGATGGACAGAGCGCTTCACATCCTCGAGCGCGAACCTTGCGCAGGCCAGCATGATGCAGTGACGTCATCACGTCACTCCGCGCTGGGATTCTTGCTAGTTCCTTATAGGCTGCAGGCCTAATGTGGCCTGCAGCCTTTTGTATTCAATTGCATCTGCGTCCTGAGGACGCAGATACAAGTGGATGTGGCTGTCGCTAGCACCGGAGCTAGCGACGCCACCGGGCATGAGGGGACCAGGCGGCGCGGGCCCTGTAGCAGCCGCTATAGTGGCCAGGGTCCCTGGGTAATTTCCCGGTTTGCCCCTCACCAACGCCAGCCCTCCATATTGGAGACACACTTCGTTCCTGCATTGTTTGTAGCAGCTGCGATGAGTGGGAGTTAATGGACAGAAAAGTGTCAATAGATTCATACAGTCTTCTGTATGTGATGGAATACAGCCCCTGCCCCAGAGACCAGGGAGTGACGGAGAGCTGCATACAGAGCCTTCTCTTTGTGTATAGAGTATAGTGTTACTATCCTGCCTTTTATCTAGGCTTCCAGCAGTACAAGGTAAATATTATGTTTATTTCCTTCACAGTCGAAAAAGGAGCAACAGACAAGTTGCAGCAAAGTAAGTCGGAATTGTGCACCAAGTCCATCTGCTTGATTATGTTATAAGCTTATTAACTTCCTCTTATTAATAAATAATGAGTGGTAACCATCCTGCCTGCTGACTGTTTCCAGTATAACAGAAATCTGCATCGAGTTTAGTGGCCACGGATCCTCACTGTGATACATACTTTAGGGAACATATAATTGATTATATACTTTAATGAATAAGTTGATTTTACAATGGCCACGGTCTGTCCAGAGCTGTCACTGTGTATTCAGAGCCTGTACTAGCAGCCACTTATTGTGTGAAGACACAATCATATATCACACTGCTGTCATCTAATTAAACAGTCATTGTTCAGTTACTGCTCCGTTCTACAGTCATATCATCTGTCGTACCGCAGGGAGACATGCACCAAGAATTAGGAATAGTGGACACTGCGTCCAGGAGTAGATAGATAGATAGATAGATAGATAGATAGATAGATAGATAGATAGATAGATAGATAGATAGATAGATAGATAGATAGATAGATAGATAGATAGATAGATAGATATGAGATAGATAGATAGATAGATAGATAGATAGATAGATAGATAGATAGATAGATAGATAGATAGATAGATAGATAGATAGATAGATATGAGATAGATATGAGATAGATAGATATGAGATAGATATGAGATAGATAGATATGAGATAGATATGAGATAGATAGATAGATAGATAGATAGATAGATAGATAGATAGATAGATAGATAGATAGATAGATAGATAGATAGATAGATAGATAGATAGATAGATAGATATGAGACAGATAGATAGATAGATAGATAGATAGATAGATAGATAGATAGATAGATAGATATGAGATAGATAGATAGATAGATATGAGATAGATATGAGATAGATAGATAGATAGATAGATAGATAGATAGATAGATAGATAGATAGATAGATAGATAGATAGATATGAGATAGATAGATAGATAGATAGATAGATAGATAGATAGATAGATAGATAGATAGATAGATAGATATGAGATAGATAGATAGATAGATATGAGACAGATAGATAGATAGATAGATAGATAGATAGATAGATAGATAGATAGATAGATATGAGATAGATAGATAGATAGATAGATAGATAGATAGATAGATAGATAGATAGATAGATAGATATGAGATAGATAGATAGATAGATAGATAGATAGATAGATAGATAGATAGATAGATAGATAGATAGATAGATAGATAGATAGATATGAGATAGATAGATAGATAGATAGATAGATAGATATGAGATAGATAGATAGATAGATAGATAGATAGATAGATAGATAGATAGATAGATAGATAGATAGATAGATAGATAGATAGATAGATAGATAGATATGAGATAGATAGATAGATAGATAGATAGATAGATATGAGATAGATAGATAGATAGATAGATATGAGACAGATAGATAGATAGATAGATAGATAGATAGATAGATAGATAGATAGATAGATAGATAGATAGATAGATAGATAGATAGATAGATAGATAGATATGAGATAGATAGATAGATAGATAGATAGATAGATAGATAGATAGATAGATAGATAGATAGATAGATAGATAGATAGATAGATATGAGATAGATAGATAGATAGATAGATAGATAGATAGATAGATAGATAGATAGATAGATAGATAGATAGATAGATAGATAGATAGATAGATAGATAGATATGAGATAGATAGATAGATAGATAGGACATATGTTTTATTGTCTTAATAATAATAATAATAATAATAATAATAAATAGTAATAATTATAATAATAAATAATAATGCTGTAATGTTGATATAAGAATAATATTGTACTAACTCCCCATACTAATGACTAATCTCTGTTGTAGGTTGTGGTAGAACAGTCTGTTGTGTCTGTGTCTGTAACCTCAGAGAAGTCGCCCCCCGAGCAGGTATTAATACAGGAGCCTAAATCCTCTGATGTCCCAACACAGATCACAGCCTCAGAAGAAGGGAAAGCTGCTAAAGAGACTACAGCCCCCCGACCCAAACTATTCTGGAGGAAGGTCAGTATATAACCTGCTGAATTGTCTGGGTAACTGTATCTGCAATGGCCGCCCCGAGAGATAACACAGGACACCTCAGCATAGTTACATATTTAGTACAGTTGAAAAAAGACACATGTCCATCAAGTTCAACCCTAGTCAAGGTTATTTAAAGGTTATTGTCTGCACACAATGTAAATGGTGGGTGTATGAAATATCGGATAGATGATGGATAATAACATCACTGCTGCAGTCATCCATTGTAATGTACAGATCTGTAATCTATCGTCCATACTGTATCACATCTGTTTTATTACCAAAAAAACACAGTACAATCTTATTTTATCTTTCAATTTTTGTGTACACAGATACACACACAGATGAAACAATGTTGTAATCATGAAGGACACACTGCACAGGATTCAATTTAAATGTGGTTCTCTAGAAACGGCCAAAGATCACTCTGTTCTGTAGCCCACATGGCAAGTAATGACAGTGAATGTGGTCGCAGCCATTTTACTTGCAATGTAGGCTACTGGACAAAGCGATTTTTGGCCATTGGACCTGTGTTGTGGCCAAACTCATCGTGTAGCCCCAGCCTAGAACTATACTATATATCAATATATATGAGATAGATACACACAACGTGGGTGTGTGTATATGTTTGTGTATGTATATGTGTGTGGGTGAATATGTGTGTATGAAGGCGTGTTTGTGTGTATATAAATACACAGTGGAGTCCCATTATTCTGAGCAGCGGGTAATATCCAGAGTACCCGCCGTGGGCAGCGCGGACAGCAGTAGACGGGCGGGGAGTGATCAATAAGGTGCTGGTCGGTGGTCTCCGGTATCTGGCGCCGCTGACTGCAGAACATCCCACCTTTTCTGGAGGGCACGCGGGGGAGGGTCCATAGAGCGAACAAGACAATTGAGGTCCCACAGATGCTGAATTGGGTTCAGGTCTGGTGAATTAGGGGCCAGGGAAGTACTTGGAGGTCTTGGTCGGGCTCTTCCTGTCGGACATTTCTAGCCGGGTGACGTGTCGCATTGTCTTGCTGGAAGATTCCATCTGCCCCAGGGAAGACAATCATCATGTAGGGGGGGGGGACGTGATCTACAACAATGGATTCATACCCAGATCTCCTCAGAGCCGTCCACATGGATGAGTGGCCCAGAGAACGGCATGAAATATTCCCCCGCCCATAACGCTGCCGCCACCGGCTCGTGTTCTTCCAGCAATGGCTGCCGGGTGTTTGTTCTCTGATGTTTCTCGCCTGACGCGCCGACGTCCATCCGTTCCATGAAGCAGAAAACGTGACTCATCGGAGAAGACGACTCTTTACCAATCATCGGGGGTCCAATTCCGGTCCTGCCGCGCATATTGAAGCCTTTTTTTCCGCTGCCCCTTGTTACACAGGAGCGGTGACCGTCCGTTGGCTCCGGAGCCCCATACACAGTCGGGTTCACTGGACTGTTGTATTAGACACGTCTGGTCGCCCCTGGTAGGTTTTCACGGTGAGCTGCTCCGCTATAGCGTGTCATTCGTCCCTCGCGCACATTCATAGCCGACGTTCATCTCTCACATCAATGTCGCGTGGTGCTCCGCAGTTTCCACATTCCCAATGGCGCCATTTGTCCACTCACAATACACTCACCACAGCAGCACGCGAACACTTCACAAACTGCGCTGTGTGAGAAATACCGACACCCTGGCCCGAAAGCCGATAATCATTTATTTTTGCAACTCTGATAAATCGCCCCTTTTACCCACGACGACGACGAGCGATATGTGATCAGATAGCCGACTGCCCACCTTACATACCCACCAAGCCCACCACACATCACTTCATGGGTTACGCGCTGCCGACGTCGAAAGTAGGAGGTGATCATAATAAATGGGACTCGACTGTGTATATATGTGATTTATTGGTGGCAGGGACTAACACATTCATTTACCTCCTCTTTGCTTTAGTACATTTACATTAGACAATTTTAAAAACAAAATCTGACTGTCGGTGTCTCTTTTCCTGTTCGCTCTCCTGACGTCCGAGTTTTTGTGAATACTTTGCGCTGTTACTCTTGTTACGTCTCTGTTTGTCTGCTGGTATATACACTATATACACTATACACAGGTAGCAGGTGATATTACACCCTGATCTCCAATGTTCGTTTATTTTTTATTTATTTTGAGATTTATTAAACAAAAATATCTAATATTTTTTTTTTAGTCTTTTAAGGGAGAACCACAAACCAATAAAATCCAGGAGAATGTAAGTCCATCGTATCATAGAGGTGACATTATTTAATTATCACTAGATATAATTATGATCGATCCTCAATAAAACTGAAATCCTCTTATACAAATTGTCCCGGTCAGTCCACGGGACAGGAGTGTGGACCCCTTAAAATGGGTTCGGACTTTGTGCAGGGAATCCTCAGGTCACATCCCCAGAGTAGCCTCAAATAGTAAGAGCTGCACATAAGATTTCAGAAGCAAGGTACCGGAATCAAAAATCAGAAGCAATAGTCGTACAGTTCGTGCAACAAGATAAGGCAGATACAAGTGAGGTCGGCAGATAGACAAATACAGGTCAGGCCGATATACAGATACAGGCGAGGGCAGGCGGATATACAGGTAAAAACCGGTAGACATACAGATATAGGAGAAGTCCGGTATATAGATACTGCTGAGGTCAGGAAGATATACAGGTGAGAGAAGGTAGATATACAGATATAGGAGAAGGCAGTTATATAGATACAGGTGAGGTCAGGCAGATATACAGCTACAGGTGAGAGCAGGTAAATATAAGAGAAGGGAGGTACATAGATATAGGTGAAAGCAGGTAGCTATACAGATATAAGAGAAGGCAGGTATATAACTACAGGTGGGAGCAGGTAGCTATACAGATATAAGAGAAGGCAGGTATATAACTACAGGTGGGAGCAGGTAGATATATAGATATAAGAGAAGGCAGGTATATAGCTACAGGTGGGAGCAGGTAGATATATAGATATAAGAGAAGGCAGGTATATAGCTACAGGTGGGAGCAGGTAGATATATAGATATAAGAGAAGGCAGGTATATAGCTACAGGTGGGAGCAGGTAGATATATAGATATAAGAGAAGGCAGGTATATAACTACAGGTGGGAGCAGGTAGATATATAGATATAAGAGAAGGCAGGTATATAACTACAGGTGAGAGCAGGTAGATATATAGATATAAGAGAAGGAATATATATATAGATACAGGTGAGGTCAGGCAGATATACAGCTACAGGTGAGAGCAGGTAAATATAAGAGAAGGCAGGTATATAACTACAGGTGGGAGCAGGTAGCTATACAGATATAAGAGAAGGCAGGTATATAACTACAGGTGGGAGCAGGTAGCTATACAGATATAAGAGAAGGCAGGTATATAACTACAGGTGGGAGCAGGTAGATATATAGATATAAGAGAAGGCAGGTATATAGCTACAGGTGGGAGCAGGTAGATATATAGATATAAGAGAAGGCAGGTATATAGATACAGGTGGGAGCAGGTAGATATATAGATATAAGAGAAGGCAGGTATATAGATACAGGTGGGAGCAGGTAGATATATAGATATAAGAGAAGGCAGGTATATAGATACAGGTGGGAGCAGGTAGATATATAGATATAAGAGAAGGCAGGTATATAGATACAGGTGAAGGCAGGTATATAGATACAGGTGAAGACAGGTATATAGATACAGGTGAAGGTGGGCAGATACAGGTAAAGGCAGGTAGATAGACAGACAGAGGTTAGGTTTCTATAAACAGAGGTGATCAGCCATATTGTACGACCAAATAAAAGGTTTCCATATAATTTTCCCCCCAAAATGTACAATTATGTATAATATTTCATTGTTTTCTCCATTATCTCTATAGTATTACAAATATTTTTTTTCTGAAATAATTTGGGAAATAACATTTATTCTACATTTCACTACAGTGTATAAAATATTAATATTATTTATCAAATTCCTAATGAAACATTATCAGCAATGTCAGAAAAATATTGAAATTACAGATGAAAAGTAATATACAGTAATAGAAGAATATTTAGTCGTGCGGTTTCTCTATTAATCCTCCATACAGCAGCCAGTTTATAGGCTACATCATAATCCATCGTATGGCATGCAGTAGAATATCAATACAGGATGATACCGGTACCATCGTCGTCACTAACCCATTAATAACTGGTCAATCATCCGTGTTGTAGGGTGTGGAGGAGCCGGCAGCACAATCTGTGTCAGTAACCTCAACCCCAGAGCCGATCACAGTCCAGATCCCGGACTCCAATGTCCAACCGCAGGAGAACGAGAACCCTGTGGTGGAGCCATCTCCTCGCTCTGTCCCTTTCTGGAGAAAGGTTGGCAAACTCGGGTGTATTTCCACATGGGTTGTGTGCAGGCTTCATATACATTGCAAAGCTTGGGCTTACATCCTCTGCAATCTTTACTGTTTTACCAACCTTGCCACCTGAGGCCGGGCCGCTCTTAGATTCACTGCTAATGGGCTGCATTATTCTTTTATTTCAAGTGAATGTTCACACCATTTGTGGTTTTTAATTACGTGTGGGTCTAAAATCCTCTGCCAATTCATTTCTTCATATATCTTTATATCCATCGGAGCTGCATTTTTCTGATACAGAGCTCCAAATCCTCTGCAGAGACAGGCTTTTCCATGCTCACCCACTAAATGAAACGTAGATGTCTGTCAACCGTGTGCTAACATCTTGTCTTCTATTAATATTATGTTTCCAGTCTTTTAGAGGAGATCCCCAGCCTCCTAAAAATCAGGACAATGTAAGTGAAGCTTCTCATACAGAAATGATCCACGAACGTTAAGAATGATCAAATCTCCTCCGCGCGCTGCGTAAATAATCTGCCAAAAAAACCATTCAGAAATTGACCTGCAGAAAATGATTCCGCAGCATGTCAATTTATGCTGCGGAACCTCTTGTTCTCTGTTGCGGGTTTTCCCCAGTGAATTAAACGCGGAAGTATAACCCGCAAGAAATCTCAAACGTTGGCATATTTGCGGCGGAAAAGCTGCGATATCGCCTCAAAAATCGCAGCTCAGAAAAAAAAAGTTATACTTTCCCAGATCTCTATGCTTCTGCGTCCAGCCCGGTCTCCAGAGGTGACGTTTATTCCCATGTGACTGCTGCAGCCAATCACAGACTGCAGGAGTCACATGGGATGAAACGTCACCCCAGGAGGCCGGGCTGCAGGACGTCAGAGGGACGCGTCGAAATGACTACGGGTAAGTATGAACTTTTTTTTTTTAACCTGCTGCTTTCCGCAGCGGACATTCCGGCTGAAAAACTGCGCCACAATTTGATGCAGTTTTTCGACCGAAATTCCATGCGGCATCCTGAGCGGATACGCTGTGTTCTTTTACGTGGCGTATCCGCCCTGTGTGAACATAACCTTACAGAGAGGCCTTTGTGCAACCTGATCTGCAGAAGAATTTCTATGTTAATGTGGAGGACTTCAGCTTCATGGAAACAGATGATACAGCACCATCCCTACTGTGTGCCACGTTTATAGTCATTTTAGGGCCATTTAGCGTAATTGATGGGAAAGTGATGAATTCCTTTAATTTATCGGAAAGACTTAGGCCTCATGCACACGAACGTAGCCATGTGCACAGCCGTGATTTTCGGGTCGGCCGGCCATTGAGTGACACCCACGAGCCGCCCGCAAATTGCGGGCCGTGCACATGGCCACCTCCATTATTTCCTATGAGCCTGGACTGCCGAACACGGCTGTAATAAGACATGTCCGTTCTTTCTGCGGTGCGGGCTCCGGGGCCATGGAAACCACGGTCGTGTGCATGGGCCCATAGGAATGAATGGGGCCGCAATTCTCCCGTGGATTTTTGGGGGAATTGCGGACGCAAAAGCACGTTCGTGTGCATGGGGCCTTATTGATATTTATAATAAATTAAATATTAACAATGACATTCAATTATTCATTCTTGTGTAACATTTGCATAGTCCTGGTGAGGAGGGGGATACAAAACAGGAAACTATTAATCATCAATCTACAACTTATTGGGGGTATGAAGACCCGAGCGGAGAGCATTGGACGACATCATGAATATTGTCTCCATTCACTTATGTCTAGACCTCCCATGATCATTAACAATGACCAATGTATTATCCATAGTAGACGAACGATGACAAATCCGGCAGCAAGACAGTGGGGGAAATGTTGCATGCTGCATGCCACGTGCGCCACTTTCATAAATTTGGTGCAATTTGCACCCATTTGTAAATGTCTGCATTCTACAACACTATTCATAAATCGCCCTCAATGCCTATAACTGTTTGTAGTAATAGAGGGGTCGTCCAGTTCAGCAGACCCATATTATACACCCTATTAGGGAGTTCTGGGTTATAGAGGGGGTCCTCTGTTCAGGATCCTCATCTCTTGTAGTGGAGAGCGGTTACAATAGAGAGTCTCTCTCTCTGGAGGACCCGTCCTGTATTACACAGTCAACACATTGATATGAATAGACACTGTGTAATACTTAATTTCCCCTGCGGTGGCGCTGCATGGAAACTGAACAATTACTGCCAAGTTTCTTCACAGATCACAGCTGATCGCTGGGGGGTGCAGCAGGGGTGGGACTCTGTAATCAGATTATTGTCAAGGGACCCTTCTAACAAGTAGACATTGTTCTAAGAAGAACGCCCCTTTGACCAGTTAGAGTGGGATATGTTTGGCACTATCTTTACCTGTCACGGCCTCCTATATAACATCGTCCTCCTCTTTTAATGACTAATCTCTGTTGTAGGTTCTGGTAGAGCAGCCTGTTGTGTCTGTGTCTGTAAATTCAGAGAAATCAACCCCAGAAGAGGTTCTCACACCAGACACAAAACCATTAGACTTTGAGACATCACAACAAGAGAGTGGAAAATCCCAAAAAGAAGCCGCCGCTCGCCCACTGCCGTTCTGGAGGAAGGTTGGCAAAATCCAGAGATAATATAAATGTCATCATTGTGCTTCTTCTGGTTGTATTTACATAGGAGGGGAGCACTATAGGTTGGACTGAGAGGGGTATTGTGGCTGCTACTAACTGGGTAATCCAGGTGGCACTAATGGCTGTAATGTGGTTAATACTGATGGAGGCACTGAGGCTGGTATTCATATGGGGCTTTGTGGCTAGTATTTATAAAGGCAATACAGTTAGAATTCATGAAGGGCTTGTGCTATTGTGGGGGCACTATGGCTGACACTAATGGCGGCATTGTGGCTGGAACTTATGGGGATAATGTATGTGTCACTGTTAAGGGGGTGATGTGGCTGACAGTATGGAGACACTGTTATGGGGGGCCTACTTTGGCATGTTCCACCCTAGCTGTGTCCCCTTTTATAAGTCCATGTAAATTATATTATAGCCTCTATTAAAACATATTTTATGGGAAACAATTAAAATTTGAGCAAAATCAGAAAAGATGTCTCTTATGTTCAGTTTACTTTTCTGATCCTGATGAAACTGAATAATAACTGAATTGTTTTTGTTCGTCAGTCTTTTAAAGCAGATCCCCAGCCACAAAAAGTCCCAGAGAATGTAAGTTTATACGCTCAGAAATATTTTACTTGAGAGACATTAAAGGGTTTTCCTACAACCATCAGACAGGTCATAAAAATAAGTTAGATGGGGGTCCAACTTCTGGGACCCCCCACAATTACCAAGAACGAGGGGCCCCTAGTCCATGTTCTCGCCTGGAGAGTTGGATGAGCATGTGCTGTCCCACTCCAGAGACTTTAATGGGGGCAGTGGAATTGGCCGCACGCACTTATCTGGCTGCTTCTGACAACCCCATTCACAGCGACTCCCTCAAAATTTACGATTTGAACACATTTTCTTGCGGTAGTGCCGAGATCTCTCTCACTTTTTTCCCCCAAAATTTACAACTGAAGTCTTGGCGGTGATTTTACAGCGACCGACTTATTGTGTGTAGTCCGAGCCTTACAGGACTTAGTTTACTTTAGTTACTCAGATGGAGCGTGAACTGTCGCCCCAGAGCCCCAGATCATTACATTTAATAGTAATTCCTAGAATATGACTTTTTTAGACTATTTGGCAGATATTTTTTCTAATGTTACCTAGTAAAGGCTGTTATCAAATATCGCCATCATTCATTCGTTTCCAAGCGATTGTATAGATAATTGATCACCGATAAAAGATACAACTATTGTTTAGCCTTGATCTTCATAGACCGTGCTGAAGAAAAAATCCTCATGATGCGTAAATGACGCTCGTAGCAACAGAAAGCATCACTGCCTCCACCATGAAATATCAATGACCTATCCTAAGGCCGCGCCATCAACGTGTAAATCACAGAGAATCCCTCTAAGGAGTTGTCCAGGATTACAATACACGGTTTACCACTTTTTGCAGAAGCAGCGCCACGTCTGCCCACTAACTGTGTGTGTGAGCTGCAATATCCGACACATGGACAAGTGTGGCGCTGTGTGCGGGACGGATCTGGCACTGCGTCGTGGCTTCCGTTATAAACAGAAGCAACAACGCAAATGTGAACAGAGCCGAATAGTAATAATAAAGCGTGTGTGTATATAATATAGCATAATATAATCATAATGGTATACAGTATATAATAGTAATAATAACCCATGTGTGTATAATATAATAGTAAAAATAGATAATATATAAGCGTAATAATATACATTGTGTTCGTTTATATACAGTTAGTACCAGAATTATTTGGACAGTGACACAAGTTTTGACATTTTTGCTGTTTACCACAACATATTGAATATCCAGTTATATAATGAATATGGGCTTAACCCCTTGGCGCAGAATCACGTACATGCACGGCACAGAATGCAGCCATTAGCGCATCCTGCATGCACGATCGCCGTGGGAGCCCGGCTGTGACGGACAGTCATGCTCCCGCTGCAACAGCTAGGATGGGAGAAACCCCCGATCCTGGCCGTTTAACACCTTAAATGCAGCGGTCAATAGCAACCGCGACATTTAAGTTGTTTGACAGAGGGAGGGAGCTCCCTCTGTCACCGATCGGTGGCCCGCGAATGCAATCGCCGAATGCCAACAGGTTGCCATGGCAGTCGGGGGCCTAATAAAGGCCCCCAGGCCTGCCCTGTCTGTATGCCTATCAGGCTGTGCCGGAGGCATGGCCTAATAGATTGCCTGTCAGTTTTACACTGACAGGCAATAATGCTTTGGTATACTAAGTAGCATCAGAAGATCCCATGGTAAAGTCCCCTATTGGGACTAATAAAAAAAAATTAAAACAGTTAAGAAAAAAAGTTGATTAGAAAAAAACAAAACGATTACAATAAAAAATAAAATAAAAGCCCTTTTTTCCATAAAAAGTGGTTTTATTTACTAGAAGTACAAAAAAACAAAACACACGTATATGGTATCGCCGCAATCGTAACCACCCAAGTAATAAAGTGGATGCATTAATTAAACTGCCGGGTGAACACGGTATAAAAAAACACACATAAACAAAACAATGGCAAATTATTTTTGTTTCCCGCCACCAAAAAATTAAATAACAGTTAATCGATAAGTCCCATGTACCCCAAAATGATACCAATGAAAACCACATCTCGTCCCACAAAAAACAAGTCCTCATATGGCGACATCGACTGACAAAATAAAAAGTTACAGCTCCTGAAATGCGGCGATGTTTTAATTGTGCAAAAGTAGTAAAACATAAAAGAAACTATACATAATGGGCACCCCGTAACCATACTGACCCATACAATAAAGTTGACATGTTATTTACACCGCATAGTAAACGCCGTCAATTTAAAACGTGAAAAACAATGCTGGAATTGATGGGTTTTGTTTTTAAAATTCCTTCCCTAAAAAATGACTAAAAGATGAGCAATATAAGATATACAATACATCCAAAAATTGTGCAATTGAATAATACAACTCATCCCGCAAAAACAAGCCCTCATATGGCTATATAAGAATAAAAAAGTTATGACTCTTGGAAGGTGGGGAGGAAAAAACAAAAAAGAATGCTTAGACCTGGTCCTTAAGGGGTTAAAGTGCAGACTCTCTGCTTTAATTTGAGGGTATTCACATCATAATTTGAGGAAGGGGTTAGGAACTACAGCTCTTTAATATGGAGCTGCCTCTTTTTCAAGGGACCAAAGGTAATTGGACAATTATCTCAAAATTAGGGGCTATTTAATGGGCTGCGTGGGATATTCCCTCGTTAATCCATCATCAAGGTAAAAGGTCTGGAGTTTTTCCAGGTGCGGCATTTGCAGTTGGAAGCTGTTGCTGTGAACCCACAACATGATGTCAAAGAGCTCTCAATGCAAGTGAAACCGACCATCGTTAGGCTGAAAAAAATGAAGAAATCCATCAGAGAGAAGCACAAATGTTAGGAGCGCCCAAATCAACAGTTTAGTACATTCTTGAAGAAAAAAAAAAGAGCGCACTGGTGATCTCAAAAGGCCTGGATGTCCACGGAAGACAACAGTGGTGGATGATCGCAGAATCCTTTCCATGGGGAAGAAAAACCCCTTCACAACATCTACCCAAGTGAAGAACACTCTCCTGGAAGTAGGTGGATCAGTATCTAAGTCTACCATAAAGAGAAGACTTCATGAGAGCAAATACAGAGGGTTGACCACAAGGTGCAAACCATTAATCAGCCTCAAAAATAGGAAGACCAGATAAGACATTGCCAAACAACATGTAAAGAAGCGAAACTAAGATCAACCTGGACCAGAATGATGGGAGGAAGAAAGTATGGAGAAGGCTTGGAACCGCTCATGATCTAAAGCCACCACATCCTCTGTAAAACATGGTGGAGGCAGTGTGATGGCATGGGGGGGGCAGTGTGATGGCATGGTGGGGGCAGTGTGATGGTATGGTGGGGGCAGTGTGATGGCATGGTGAAGGCTGTGTGATGGCATAGTGGGGGTAGTGTGATGGCATGGTGAAGGCTGTGTGATGACATAGTGGGGGCAGTGTGATGGCATGGTGAAGGCTGTGTGATGGCATAGTGGGGGTAGTGTGATGGCATGGTGAAGGCTGTGTGATGGCATAGTGGGGGCAGTGTGATGGCATGGTGGGGGCAGTGTGATGGCATGGTGGGGGCATTGTGATGGCATGGTGGGGGCAGTGTGATGGCATGGTGGGGGCATTGTGATGGCATGGTGGGGCAGTATGATGGCATAGTGGGGGCAGTGTGATGGCATGGTGGGGGCATTGTGATGGCATGGGCATGCTTGGCTGCCTGGCACTGGGTCACTAGTGTTTATTGTTGATGTGACTGAAGACAGAAGCAGCCGGATGAATTCTGAAGTGTTCAGGGATTTACTTTCTGCTCAGATTCAACCACATGCAGCAGGTGATTGGACGTCGCTTCACAGGACAGATGGACAATGAGCCAGAACATACTGCAAAGCAACCCAGGAGTTTATAAGGCAAAGAAGTGGAATATTCTGCAATGGTCGAGTCACCAGATCTCAACCCAATTGAGCATTTCACCTGCTTAAGACAAAACTGAAGGCAGAAAGAGCCACAAACAAGAAACAAGTGAAGACAGTGGCAGTAACGGCCGAGCAAAGCCTCACAAAGGAGGAAACCAGCGTGTGGTGATGTCCATGGGTTCCAGACTTCAGGCCGTCATTGCTGCACAGGATTCTCTACAAAGTATTAAAAAAAACATTTTATTTATGGGAATGTTAATTTGTCCAATTACTTTTGAGCCCCTGAAATGAGGCGGCTGTGCAGAAAAATTGTGGCAATTCCTAAACGTTTCACAGGATATTTTTGTTCAACCCCTTGAACTAAACCTGAAAGTCTAAACTTCAATTGCATCTCAGATGTTTCATTTCATATCCAATGTGGTGGCAGCAAAACCAAAATCCTGAAGATTGTGTCACCGTCCAAATCGTTCTGGACCTCACTGTTCATTATCTTAGATAGGTAATACACTTATAATAAACACATCCTCATCGTCCTGTTACTTCTCTGTCTTTGTCTCTAATGACTAATCTCCATTGTAGGTTCTGGTAGAGCAGCCTGTTGTGTCTGTAACCTCAGAGCAGTCGTCCCCAGAACCGATTCTCACACCAGACACAAAGCCCATAAACCCTGACACACCACAACCAGACAGTGGAAAATCTGGAAAAGAAGCCGCAGCTCGCCCCGTGCCGTTCTGGAGGAAGGTCAGCGATATGTAACAGACGGGATCTCAAGTCCCATATAGATATATGTATATGATATTCCTCTATTACCGCCGGGTTTAGTTCATGCATTTTATACAGACATTCTTCATGTCCTAAACCTTTCCTACATTAGTGCCTCGTGTTTCTGAAGCGGCCTATACACGGTCTCCATAGCTCTGTATTGCGTTCTCTATAGTTCTGTATTACGTTCTCTATAGTTCTGGATTGCGCTCCCCCAGCTCTGGATTGGGGGCTCCAGAGTTCTGGATTGGGGGCTCCAGAGTTCTGGATTGGGGGCTCCAGAGTTTTGGATTGCGGTCTCCATAGTTCTGGTTTGCGGTCTCCATAGTTCTGGATTGCGGTCTCCATAGTTCTGGATTGCGGTATCCATAGTTCTGGATTGCGGTCTCCATAGTTCTGGATTGCGGTATCCATAGTTCTGGATTGCGGTCTCTATAGTTCTGGATTGCGGTCTCTATAGTTCTGGATTACGGTCCCTATAGTTCTGGATTACGGTCCCTATAGTTCAAATTACGGTCCCTATAGTTCTGGATTGCGGTCCCTATAGTTCTGAATTGCGGTCTCTATAGTTCTGGATTGCGGTCTCTATAGTTCTGGATTGCGGTCTCCATAGTTCTGGATTACGGTCTCTATAGTTCTGGATTACGGTCTCTATAGTTCTGGATTACGGTCTCCATAGTTCTGGATTACGGTCCCTATAGTTCTGGATTACGGTCCCTATAGTTCTGGATTGCGGTCTCTATAGTTCTGGATTACGGTCTCTATAGTTCTGGATTACGGTCTCCATAGTTCTGGATTACGGTCCCTATAGTTCTGGATTGCGGTCTCTATAGTTCTGGATTACGGTCTCTATAGTTCTGGATTACGGTCTCCATAGTTCTGGATTGCGGTCTCTATAGTTCTGGATAGCGGTCTCTATAGTTCTGGATTACGGTCTCTATAGTTCTGGATTATGGACTCCATAGTTCTGGATTGCGGTCTCTATAGTTCTGGATTGCGGTCTCTATAGTTCTGGATTACGGTCTCTATAGTTCTGGATTACGGTCTCCATAGTTCTGGATTGCGGTCTCTATAGTTCTGGATAGCGGTCTCTATAGTTCTGGATTACGGTCTCTATAGTTCTGGATTATGGACTCCATACTCCCTATGTGTGCTCCCGTACGATGCCTCTGTATTACGCTTTATTCCTCCTTTGCAGCAATAGGGGAGAATACGTCTATAATATAGTTGTGTGCAAAAGTCCTAATGCTGAGTTATAACCCGATTCCTAGCTGTGATGTTCAGCGATTTCTTACTAACAGGAAACCTTTCTCTCTAGTCTATTAAAGGAGAGTTACCAACACCTAAAGTCCAGGAGAATGTAAGTCATGAAAACGATCATCTAATAAATGAACAGGAAATAAATCCTAAAATATCTGGTTAGAAATGGTTAGAATTAAAAATTTAGAAATGATTGGATTTTCTACGTAAGGTTCAGTTCACACTGGCATCACGGCTTCCATTTGCAGGATCCATGACGGATATGATGGACCTCTTACGAACCATTTTTGTATCCCTATTGATTTCTAATGGGTCCGTCAGCTACGCTATTCTGACAAACAGCGGAAACCTGACAGAAAAAAACTAAGCCTATACTCAAGTTTATCCGTTATTCTCTTCCGTTATAGGAAGAAGATAACGAAAAAACGGAAGCACCAAATTCGTCACATGATGGACACCACTGGCACCCTTGATTTAAGTTTCCATCATGGTGTCCTTTGTTTTGCCAGTCAAAATAACTCTACATGCTGCACTATTTTATCTGGCAAAAATGACAGAATCGGTGACAGAGCTGCCGAAGCAGATGTGAACCGATCCTAACTTGTGTGAACAGAGTCGTACATAAAACAGTGGGCAGTGCAACGTGTTCACGATGATACAATGTAGTCATTATCTTCCAGTGTAAGCACAAAAGTAACACGAATCAGTTACATAAGAAACAATGACGAAATGAGTAGCGATGTCACTGATACATTCCCCATCTAGTGGCACACGCAGCAAAGAGGGGATCCCAAAAATCTGAACGGGCTCCCGTCATGGTGCTGGTACACTCCAGAACAGGGGGGCCCAAAACTTGTTCACTTCCCTGCCCCTATTCAAAGAGAAGAGTACTGTGACCCCTCAGCCGGACCCCTGTTGATTCACACGGACAATAAGAAAGGGGATTTTTGGGGCCAAACTAGAAAGGGGGCCCGTTCCACAAGGGTCCTAAAGCAGTCGCACTCCAGGGTGTATGGCTCTGCAATGGGTGAGTGGTCCTATTAGGGAATAATAAACGTTTCACCATACAAGCTGCAGGATGAGATTCTTTGTGTCGTGTCTCTCGTCATTAATGTTACATATTTTTTGATTTATATTTATCAGCTTTTCTATAGTGATTAGTGTTTAATCCCAGAATAGTAACTTTGTATGGATAAGATTTTTGGGGACTATTTCATGTTTTGCTATTCGTAATCTGGATTCAGTCATTAACAGACCTCAATGTGTTTTTCTTAGTCCACACCAGAGGAACCGCAGACCGTCCAACTAATACTGCCTGTAAGTGTCATTAACAAGTAACGCTCAAGTGCCGGAGGACAGAATGTTTGTGTGCGCCCGAGTGACTAGTGTGGACAGGGGTGTGAATGGTTATAATATAAGACACACTTCCAATCCAGTGACTAATAGATAAGGAAAGGAAGACAGACGTCCAATCTGAAGACTAGTATAGAAGGAAGACTTAAAGTGGTAGTCTCATGAACACAACTCCTATTCAAAATGAAGTTAAGGGGCTGCGATCAGATGATCGCTGCAGGTCCGACTTCTCCCACCCCGGCGATCAACCAAGAATAAGCCAAAATCACACCCATTTTCTACAAATGCAAAGTATGGCACAAAAAAATATTCTTTCTGGCACACGCAAATAATAAATAATATGCAAGAAACGTGCGCCACGCAAACAGGAGCATGACTAGACAGAAGGAAGGTAAATCTTCCCCAATGTGTGTGGAGAGGATCATGCCACTATGTGATGCAGATTTATATTTAGTGGTGAACCTCCTGTTTCTCATCCTCTCTCCCCCTGGATAGACGAGCTTTACCACGGCCGGAGTTACACACAATTGACACCATTTTTTTTTTTCTTTATAAATTGACAATATTATATCACCCGCAAATGTAGAGTTCTTCAGAACCAGAACCGCAGAGCACGAAGCCCAACACCGGAGACAAAGGAGCCGCCACAGGGAGTAAATCTCCAGAGACTCCGAACAAGAAACCAGAAGATGGGAAGAGCACCAAACCCAAAATCATGATGTTCTTCAAACAGCTGGTGAGTCGCCAGAGGCTTCGTATGTGTGAGAATATCATGAGAGATTAACATATGAGGGGGGCACATAAATGTAGACACAACTGGAATTCTGTCTACAATGTTCACAGGTGACGTCGCTGGGATCTATTGTCAGGGATCATTACTATGTATATAGTTTGAAAAATATTATCCTCACACATATGTATATACATTTCAGTTCTTTGTGTAATATACTGATATATAATAAGTTCTTTGTTCATGTCGGACACACCTATGGAAGACACCGCCCCCTGGAATGCAAGAAGAGTGTGCATAAGAATTTGCAGCTGAGAAGCCGTGGGGGGCTTGGGCACTCCCACATCTCTAGGGAGGGGCATGTGTCTTTTCTCTGTGTGCTTCTTTGTTCTGAATAAAGCTTCAGTCTTCCTCCTGGCTGACTGAGGGAAAGATGTCTACCGACATTTGTCTGTGTGGTGTACTTCTTTCCAGGCATGCCTTCAGCTTTCAATTTACAGAGGTGGTTATTCGGTGTGAAATACGGACCTGACATTTTCAGAAATAGGAGAAATGTTATTCTCAACTTTCAGCCTGAGGTTGTGTTAGAATGAAGACGTATTACAGCAGCCACGTTACAATCTGACAGACCCTTATAAATCCTCTAAGACGTAGCCCCCCCGTTGTCCCCCCTCCGTTACCTCAATTTTAATTTGTATCAGGATTTTAACATTTTTCATTATATTGTTTATTTGATCATGGACATTTTGTTATTTCACTTAAGAGAATTTAGAGCCGAAAAGAACAAATCCACTTGTTTATTACTTGTTGTTATAGTCAGTGTTGGTTGATGGAAGTAATGTCAGCCCAGAGGAGAGTAACCAGAAAAACAACCAGGAGCCTGTAAGTGTGACGACTAAAATACCGCGGCTCTGGTGATGGGTTTCTTGTTTCCTGTGAATCAAACTTAAAGTCAATGTTCACCTTGGACATCATTTATTTATTTGTTTTTAATAGAGATGTGTATCAGGGGGTTTGGTGCAACTTCCTAAATACATTTTATTAAAAATTATTTTTACTTTTTGAGATACAGCTGCTTTGTATCCTGTATACAAAGCAGCTGTATCGTGCGCCAAGACCTAAATCCATCAGATCTGCGGCACTGGCGGGTTCAGAGTCAGCGGGTGCTGGTTGTCTCTGACAGTTCATAATTTAGATGTGATCGGTAACGGCTCGATCCTGCGTGTCAGAGATACGCAGGACCCGCTCGCTGTCACTGAACCAGTCAGTCTAGCTGTATTCGCAAACGATACAGCTGCTCTGTGTACAAGATACAAAGCAGCTGCATCTCAAAAAAAACATTTTTTTTTAAATAAAATGTATTTAGGAAGTTGCACCAATTACACTGATACACTGCTTTATAAAAAAATAATTATGTACATAGCCTTTAAATCAGACTGTGAGGGTGCACAAGATCTCTATCTATCTCAAATCTATCTATCTATCTCTCATATCTATCTATCTATCTCTCATATCTATCTATCTCATATTTATCTATCTCATATCTATCTATCTCTCATATCTATCTATCTATCTATCTCTCTCATATCTATCTATCTCTCATATCTATCGATCTATCTCATATCTATCTATCTATCTATCTATCTATCTCATATCTATCTATCTCATATCTATCTATCTCATATCTATCTATCTCATATCTATCTATCTCATATCTATCTATCTATCTATCTATCTATCTATCTATCTATCTATCTATCTATCTATCTATCTATCTATCTATCTCATATTTATCTATCTATCTATCTATCTATCTCATATCTATCTCTCATATCTCATATCTATCTATCTCATATCTATCTATCTATCTATCTATCTATCTATCTATCTATCTATCTATCTATCTATCTATCTATCTATCTATCTATCTATCTATCTATCTATCTATCTATCTATCATCTATCTATCTCATATCTATCTATCTCATATCTATCTATCTCATATCTATCTATCTCATATCTATCTCATCTCTATCTATCTATCTATCTATCTATCTATCTATCTATCTATCTATCTATCTATCTATCTATCTATCTATCTATTATCTATCTACAGTAGATATAAAAAGTCTACACACTCCCTTTAAAATGCCAGGTTTTTGTCATGTTACAAAATCAGTCCAAGATTAATAATTTCAGAACTTTTTTCCACCTTTAGGCCCTGTTCACACCGGGTTTTTGGACACGTTTTTTGACGTGCAAACCGCGTCTGAAAACGCACCAAAAAATGTCAGAAAGGTAAAGGTAAAACCGGCTCATGAGAGAAAGAAGCGACATGCCCTATCTTCGGGCGTTTGTCTCTGACCTCCCATTGACATCAATGGGAGGTAGAGAAAACATTTTTCGCAGCGTTTTTGCTCGCAGCACTCAATGGCTGCAGGCAAAAAACTCCACGAAAAACGTGGAAAATGGCGTGCAGGCAGATCAAAATCTGCCTCAAAATTCCAGATGGAATTTTGAGGCAGAGTTTTCAGCCTGCAAAAAACTCCGTGTGAACATACTCTTAATGTCACCTATAATCTGTACAATTGTATTGAAAAACAAACTGAAATTATTTAGGGTGGAAAAATGAAAATAAAGAACAAAAAAAATGTGGTTGCATAAATACTAATACTTTGCTGAATTCCCCTTTAACTTTATGGCAGCATTCAGTCTTTTTGGGTAGAAGTCTATAAGCATGGCACATCTTGACTTGGCAATTGTTGCCCACCTTTCCTTGCAATAGCCTCTTCAGGTCACCCCACAGATTATCAGTGGGACTCAGGTCTGGGCTCTGGCTGATCTTCTTTTGTTGCTTTGGGTCGTTGTCGGGCTCAGGTTTTGTGCCAATATTGCCTGATATTTGGAACTGTTCATAATTCCCTCCACCTTGACTAAAGCCCCAGTTCCAGCTGCAGAAAAACAGCCCCAAAGCATAATGCTGCCTCCGCCGCGCTCCATAATGCTGCCTCCGCCGCGCTCCATAATGCTGCCTCCGCCGCGCTCCATAATGCTGCCTCCGCCGCGCTCCATAATGCTGCCTCCGCCGCGCTCCATAATGCTGCCTCCGCCGCGCTCTATAATGCTGCCTCCGCCGCGCTCCATAATGCTGCCTCCGCCGCGCTCCATAATGCGGCCTCCGCCGCGCTCCATAATGCTGCCTCCGCCGCGCTCCATAATGCTGCCTCCGCCGCGCTCCATAATGCTGCCTCCGCCGCGCTCCATAATGCTGCCTCCGCCGGGCTCCATAATGCTGCCTCCGCCGGGCTCCATAATGCTGCCTCCACCATGCTTCATAATGCTGCCTCCACCATGCTTCATAATGCTGCCTCCACCATGCTTCATAATGCTGCCTCCACCATGCTTCATAATGCTGCCTCCGCCGTGCTCCATATACCGGTATGGTGTTCTTTTGTTGATGTGCACTGTTGGCTTTGCGCCAAATATACCTTTTGGAATTATGGCCAAAAAGTTCAACCTTGGTCTCATCAGACATTTCACGTTTTCCCACATGCTTTTGGCAGACTTGATGTAGGTCTTTGCAAAACATAGCCGGGCTTGGATGGTCTTTTTTTTGTTAGAAAAGGCTTCTGTCTTGCCACCCTACAGCACAGCCCAAACATATGAAGAATACGGGAGATTGTTGTCACATGCACTACACAACCAGTACCTGCCAGAATGTCCTGCTGCTCCTTTAATGTTGCTGTAGGCCTCTTGGTAGATTCCAGGACCAATTTTTGTCTTGTCTTTTCATCAAGTTTTGAGGGATGTCCAGTTCTTGGTAATGTCACTGTTGTGCCAAATATAATCCACTTCTTGATGACGTCTTCACTGTGTTCCATGGTAGATCTAATGTCTTGAACATTCTTTGGTACCCTTCTCCTGACTGATGCCTTTCAACAATCAGATCCCTTTGATGTGTTGTAAGCTCTTTACTGACCACGGCTTTTGCTGTCACATGCAACAAAAAAAATTCTGGAAAATCCTAATAGAACAGCTGAACTTTATATGGGGTTACTCAGAAGCACTATAAAGAATGGTAGCTGTGCACTGACTACTATTTAACATGAGTTTGAATGTGATTGGCTAATTCTGAACACAACCATATACCCAATTATAAGAGTGTTCACACTTATGCAACCACATTATTGAAGTTTTTTATTTTTATTTTTTCCCCTCTAAATGATTTCAGTTTGTTTTTCAATGGAATTGTACAGATTATGGGTGACATTAAAGGTGGAAAAACTTTTGAAATTATTCAGATTGTACTGACTTTTTTTTCACGTGACAAAAACCTGACATTATAAGAGGAATGTGTAGACTTTTTATATCCACTGTATCTATCTATCTATCTCATTCATGTCTATCTATCTATCTATCTCATTCATATCTATCTATCTATCTATAGTGGATATAAAAAGTATATCTATCTCTCTTATACTTTTCTATCTATCTCTCTAATATCTATCTTATAAAGATTTAAAAAATAGAATGATTAAAAAACATATTAAATCTACCTCCTGACTACATCTGTACAGATAAGCTACTTATGGAGTTTCTTTCCTTTTATTCTTATATTTCTTCTGCTTTGTACGGTGATCACATTCCATGTGTTTTATCTAAGAATATGACAAAAGACCAGAACTTTCTTAAAGCTATATGACTTCATGGTGGGCTCTGTCCTATGTGTATGTTGTAGTATCAGGTTCTTAGGTTCACACACTATATATATAAGGCACCTTGTAAAGCTCATAGACGACCACTAGAGGGCACTTGTAGCCTAATTCTTCTTGCATAGTCAATAGTTTGGTGATTTTTACTTATCTTATCTGGTCTTTCAGTCTATTTTTTACATGAGGCAGTCTTAAAGTTTGTTTATACAAAGACTTTCCTCCATGTGTAGAACCAGGTACTTCCAATACGAAGTCCTTGACGTCCACCCCATAGATGGCCCAATTCTCATCTTATTGGACCACTGCATAGGATATTAATTTATTGCATTCATCCATTTTACCTTTGTAGACCCTGGACATTACAGACGGAGTGGAGGTGAGTAAAAATGAGAAGACAGTGGTCACAGCTGTAGTGGAACCTCCTCCACCCCCTCCTCAGAAGGGAAAAGACAACATGAAGGAGAAGAAAGCTTCAGCAGAGAAACTGAACAAGCAGGAGAGCAGAGAAAGCATCGAGGCAGCCGTGTCCGCACAGCTCCAAGCTCAGGACCCAGTGCAACTAGATATCGGACTGGGGGCATCTAAAGATGGCCAGCTGAAGAGGACGGAGAAGAGGCAGTCCCTGGGCAGCTTCTTCAAAGCCATTGTAAGTTCACCCTAAATGTCTCTAAGATGATGGACCACAGAGGGGGCACCTGGGGGGCAACTGCAGAATATTTTCTGAGTTGGTGTCAGTTCCAAAGGCCGGGTTCCCTCATAGCGCAAACGCTGCGTAATTTCCATAACCGAATTCCGTGCGGAAATTCCGCAGCATTTACAGTAGCAGCAAAACTAATGAGATTTAGAAAATCTCATCCCCACGCTGCGGAGAAAACTGCAGAAACGTTGTGCGGTAAGTGTTCTGCGGTTTCAATTCTGCAGCCTGTCAATTTATGCTGCGTGTTCTGTGCGGAGATGCTGCGTGTTTGGCCCATAGACGTCAACGAGGGGAATAAATTCTGCAACACGTGTTTTGTTGTGGTTTGTACATACAAAACGCCGTAAAAACCGATGTAAATTGGCGGGCGCGCCTATACTCGGCTATCATCAATGTTTTACACTAAAATTGTGGAAAACCTGCAGCGTTTCCTCCGCTATATGTGCAGCAAAAACTCACTATTGGCTGCGGATTTCTGTGACAGATTTATCTGCGGGTGTTTTTGGATTCCGATCTGCAGAGTATCCTGTGTGTGGGCTTTTTCGCAGCGGATTTCATTGCGGAAAATGAATAAAAAGGTTAATACTTACCCCGATCCGTCGTCATAGCGACACTTTCTACTGTTCTCCATCCAGGCCGGCCTCCTGGGAGGACGTTTCTTTCCATGGGACTGCTGCAGCCAATCACAAGCTGCAGCGGTCACATGGGCTGCCGCATCATCCCAGGAGGCCTGGTAGGGGGCTGTGTGGCATTATCTACAGAGGGCACTAAATTTATGGGGGTACAAACTGGGGGCCTAAATTCTATATGGCGGCATAAACAGGGCCTAAGGTTTATATGGGGGCACAAAGTGACGTTTTCTGCCATTTTACTGCCACCGTAAGTTCCCCTGCAATGGGCCCTAATAAATCTGTGTCGCCCAAGGACTCACATAAACCTGGAGCCTGTGTCCGCCTGTGTCTGTGTCTGCAAATAAGATCAGCCATGTTAGACTAGCTTGCATTATTATCCAGCAATAGCTGCTCCTCCATTGGACTAAATTACTCGTCCGTGAAGTTTGGGGGAGGGGGGGGGTTAACGTTTATGCTTGTAATTCTCTGATGTGTATGACCGGCTGAACAGATATAACTCTTATTCATCATTTCAGGGGCCAAAGCGCACGTGTGACGCCGAGGTGCAGACAGACCCGGTCACCATCTTACCTGCAGAGAAGACTAAATGACTATGGGTACAACTGAGACAGAGCTGGCTGTGGCGGGGATGAGGGCGGACGCCACCAATGTATATTTCAGCTGTAATCTGTACAGAGATATTTCAGAACATTCCTGATGGGGGGAAATACAAGGTTGTGACAGATCCCCAGGGTTTTATATATTATTCACGTCTGTCTGGGCTGTAGCCGGTTTATTATCTCCCAATGGTTTCTTAGTATCATAGCAGAAAGTAATAAACGTACAGGAGGTGTGAGCAAGTGTGAAAGTAATGACCCCAAGTGAAGGCTACAGTATCGCAACACACTTGATGGTCGACAACACAAGAGCTTACAATCACCTATGCACCTTCAGATAATTATATACACATAAGGGGTAATAGGGCCTGTTCACACAGAGTATTTTGACGAGCTTTTCGGAGCGGAATCCGCTACGCAAAACACGTCAAAAACTGGCCGAAAATGCCTCCCATTGATTTCAATGGGAGGCGGGGGCGGTTTTCTCCTGCGAGCGGTAAAACCGCCTCGCGGGAGAAAGAAGGGGCATGCCCTATCTACGTGCGTTTACGTCTCCTGCCTCCCATTGACATCAATGGGAGGCAGAGAGAGTGTATTTCGCTGAGTTTTTTGCCCGTAGCACTCAATGGTCGTGGGCGAAAAACGGCGCGAAAATCGCGGCAAACGCCGTGCAGGAAGGACAAAATCTGCCTCAAAATCCCAAACGGAATTTTGAGGCAGAATTTTCCTCCTGCAAAAAAACTCAGTGTGAACGAGGCCATAGGGGAACAGTTGTTTACTTAACAAAATCTACAATGTAAACTATGTAACAGGATGTTTCAAAATGGCTACAATGTGTGAGAATGATTTAAAGGAGAAATCCACCTAAATGTCAGAAACAACCATAAGTAGGGGATAACAAGCTGGGACCTTCACCAGTTCCCAAAACAGAGGGTGCAGCATTTACAGGGAGCCCAAAAAGTGTCCAAACCCCGACAGCATTGCTCTGAGATATCCAGCGACTGCAATGAAGAACCGCTGAACTAGATTGTTTTCTATTGAGTCTGAGAGCTAAAAATAAAAATCTCCGACAATATTCAAGATAGGGCGCCATTTGTTTTTATGTTGGAGATTCCAGGTGAAGCCTCTAAAGGGACATTTTATAGGACATCCCAATGAGGGGTCCAATCCCTCAGAGCTGGGTCTTATCTCATGACATCAGAAGGTACATAGAAGTGACATTCCCCTTTTATGAACAACATTTTACAATGGAAGACATCTTTGGAACGCTTCGCCATTTTCCAGAACAATCAGATGTGATTGTTTGCACATACAGATGGAACAATACAAAACCTGTCACTACTTCATCCATTAACACTGTCCACTCCTTATATATCTATTTATAGAAGGTTCAGCACGTTATCCTGGGGTCATTAATGAAAGGAACAGTACGTTGAGAGTTAAATTGATGCGATTATGTCCGAAGAATATTAAGTGTATGCGACATGAATCTTTTACGCTTGGTATGACCGTTCTATAAAACCAGCAGTAGGGGGCGATACAGTCACACACTAAATCACTGTAAGATAACTTCATGATCGAGTCTAATGCGAGCTGCGGTTGTTTGATTACCTAATGAGCACTAACGAGCCTAGATGTGATGATACCTGCCTGCCACATTTCTATCTGTAACCTTACATGTAATACTGTGTTGTTTGGTCCCTGGTTCTTCAGTAATAAAGTTTTCTTTGGTGTACAGAGGTGAATAAATTCCGTGTATTCCTAACATTTGGTGTCTGTTTGCGCCGCGTTAAATCATGATAATCCAAAACCATTCTCTCTTAATGATATGATCAAGCGAGGGTTAAAAAAAAATGGTCTGTCGCTCTATAAGGTCTCAATCAGACGGCCATAATTCTGCCGCAAGTCCCGGCCCCACCGCGATCGTAGATCCTTAGGATCAGGGGCGGACATACCGCATGTGCAGCCGGTGCAGCTGCACAAGGGCCCCGCGTGGGAAGGGGGCCCGTTCAGTGGCGTAACTACCACAGTAGCAGCCGTAGCAGCTGCTACGGGGCCCGCGGCATGGGGGGGCCCGTGTCGCCCTGACAGGCACATTACATTTTATGTACCAGGCCTGGCGGCATGAGGGGAGGGAGGGGGCGGGGGCCCGGTGATAGCCGCCACACTGCACTACCAATCGGGAGGGAGGGGGCGGGTGCCCGGGCCCGGTGATAGCCGCTACACTGCACTGCCAATCTGGCACAGATGAATAGGACAGGACGGCGATGCTGGTGGTAGGAGGAGCGCTCAGGCAGGGGAGAGGACAGGGGGCGGTGCGACGTAAGACTTCGGGCGGCTGGACAGTACAGTCAGGACTGCCGGAGAACTCATAGGATGAGCGGAGGACAGACACAGGACGAGTGGAGGACGTGCAGACTGCAGAGGACAGGTAGATGAAGTTAAAAAGTTCATGTCAGAAGGGAGAAGTTTTTATGTAGAAAAATCTGCCTCATAATTCCTTCCGGAATTTTGAGGCATATTTTGACCTGCCGGTAGAACACTTCCCGCGTTTTTCATTGCGTTTTTTTGTGGCGTTTTTCGGCCATCGGGCCGTGGGCAGGGAAACGCAGCAAAAAACGCATTTTCTGCCTGCCATTGTTGTCAATGGGAAGTCAGAGACAGAAACGCCCGAAGAAAGGGCATTGCGCTTCTTTTTCCCGCATGCGGTTTTTACTGCTCGCAGGAAAAATTTCATGGATTTCAATGGGAGGCACTTTCTGACGTTTTTCGCGAAAAAAACCTCAGTGTGAACTCCCCCTAACACAGGGGCGTAACTACTGCTATAGCAGCCGTAGCGGCTGCTACGGGGCCGCGGCATGAGGGGGCCCGCGTCACCTGCCGGCACGGGCCCCCACCTTGGCCGGAATCTCCGCTAGCTGCCGCTATGGCTGCTACAGCGCGATGCCACGGAACACTACGGCAGAGCAGGGAGTATCTCCCCGCTCTGCCATTAAACATAAGACATGTATCCCCTATCCACAGGATAGGGGATACGTGTGTGATCGCTGGCATTGATAGGGAGAACGGGGGACCGAAAGTCCCCTGAAGTTCTCCATCACAAACCTCGGACTTCCGGGGTCTGTGTCGGCAGCTCCGTAGAAATGAATGGAGCGCCGGTCACACTTGAGCTGCGCAGACACCGGAAGTCAGAGGTGAGTGATGGAGAACTTCGGGGGACTTTCGGTCCCCCGCTCTCCCTATCAATGCCAGCGATCACACATGTATCCCCTATCCTGTGGATAGGGGATACATGTCTTTTGTCTTTTCACACTGTAGGTCGCATTTTTTTGAGTGATTGGGGGTGTATGGCGTTCCCTACAGGGGGGGGGCTGTATAGCGTTCCCTACAGGGGGGGGCTGTAAGGCGTTCCCTACAGGGGGGGCTGTATAGCGTTCCCTACAGGGGGGGCTGTATAGCGTTCCCTACAGGGGGGTCTGTATGGCGTTCCCTAAAGGGGGGTCTGTATGGCGTTCCCTACAGGGGGGGGCTGTATGACTTTCCCTACAGACCCCCCCTGTAGGGAACGCCATACAGAACCCCTGTAGATAACGCCATACAGACCCCACTGTAGATAACGCCATAAAGTCCCCCCTGTAGATAACACCATACAGCCCCCTGTAGATAACGCCATACAGCCCCCCTGTAGATAACGCCATACAGCCCCCTCTGTAGATAGCGCCATACAGTCCCCCCTGTAGATAGCGCCATACAGTCCCCCCTGTAGATAGCGCCATACAGTCCCCCCTGTAGATAGCGCCATACAGTCCCCCCTGTAGATAGCGCCATACAGTCCCCCCTGTAGATAGCGCCATACAGTCCCCCCTGTAGATAGCGCCATACAGTCCCCCCTGTAGATAGCGCCATACAGACCCCCCTGTAGATAGCGCCATACAGACCCCTCTGTAGATAGCGCCATACAGTCCCCCCTGTAGATAACGCCATACAGCCCCCTCTGTTGATAGCGCCATACAGTCCCCCCTGTAGATAACGCCATACAGCCCCCTCTGTAGATATCTTGAGATTCAGTCCTGCTTGATAGGTAACAGTGCAGTAAGCTAAGCATGATAAGATCATCTAAATTATTGCATCTCAGTTGCATGAGTGCTTTGTGTTATATTCAATGATTCAATTTAACCTAAGTCTCTAAATGTGGGCAAAGAAAATAAAAAAACTATACTCACCTCCTCCCTCGCCTCCGTTCACCCGCCGCAGCCCCCATCCTCCTGTCTCGGTCTGTGTTACAAGTGTACAAGGCTGCACTGGTGACGCGCTGCCGATGGCACGTGACCGCTGCTGCCAATAACTCCTCATTGGTGTGCTGCTGAGGACAGTAGTTCCACAGCAAATCGCTGTTGAGGGCATTGATTGGCTGCAGCGGTCATGTGCCATCGACCGCGCGTCACCACAGCAGCTTTGTAAACACAGAAAGGGATAGGGGCTGCGGAGGGGGAACGGAGGCGCCGGAGGAGGTGAGTATAGGTTTTTCATTTTCTTTGCCCACATTTAGGGACTTAGTTTAGATAAGAATTTAACCCGGAAAAAAATGTGTTACTTGTGTTCTAAACTGGTAATAAAATGTACAATATAAATCTTCCTTCATAATTTTTATTAGTAAGGTTTATTTTTATATGCATATATATGTTTAGGTAACTTTGTCGGTATTGGGGGGGGGGGCGGGGGGGCCCTGGCACATTATCTGCACAGGGGCCTTTTGCAGTCTGTGTCCGCCACTGCTTAGGATACTGTTAGTTCGGGTCATTAGACCTGTGGCCGTAATATGGACACCAAAATATGGCTGCATAACGTCTGTCTGCATGAGGCCTGATACAGGGGGTCAAGAGCGGACATAACACGTGTGCCACCCGCACTGCGGCCCTGTCGGCATGGGACCCGCCTGCAGCAGTAAGCATGTGTTATATCCGCCCTGTGTTGTAATCACACATCTTGTATTGTCTATGTTTCAGGATCTATTCACATGACGGTGCAGACGATTCAAGTTTTTTGCCCCAATTTTCGCATAATTTTGCAAAAAAATTATATTTGACCACACGGTGTGAAGACCCTTATTCCAATAGTAATTTTGATACTCAGCTGGTTAAACATTTTGCAGTATTATATGGGTTGTTCAGTCAATTGCCCCTCATTTGAAATATCTCAGTTTGCGGTCAGTGAATGGGAAACCTATCCTGATGGAGTCCAGGGGACACAGGTGTTTTATTTTCTGTTGGTTTTGTGTCCTATGATGGATGTCTATGCCTGGCACATGTAAATGACACTATAGCGCAGAACAATGGAGTCCTACCCACAGCCACTGCAGTAAAAGGATGTAAACTTTGTTTAGGAAAATAGAGCAACAATGTAAAGAATATTTCCTGCTCCATTATCTGTCTGATATAGAACAACTCAAACATTTCTCAGACCAGGAAACAAGTTTATCCTCACCGTCTGGTGAACAGGAAACCACTGGAGAAGCGATCACCTGACTCCGGCCAGGTCTCTGATGCCTTAAAGCGTCTGTCTCCACATTATAAGTGGCCTGTCTTGTACATGATGTGATCGGCGCTGTAATGTAGATAACAGTGGTCCTAGTAATAAAGCGTCTGTCTCCACATTATAAGTGGTCTATATTGTACATGGTGTGATTGGCGCTGTAATGTAGATAACAGTGGTCCTAGTAATAAAGCGTCTGTCTCCACATTATAAGTGGCCTGTCTTGTACATGATGTGATCGGCGCTGTAATGTAGATTCCAGCAGTGTTTTTTATTTAGAAAAACGATAATTTTTGACGAAGTTATGACCTATATTACCTTTATGCTAATGACTTTCTTAATGGACAACTGGGTGTGTTTTACTATATGACCAAGTGGGCATTGTACAGAGGAGTGTATGACGCTGACCAATCAGTGACCAATCAGCGTCATACACTTCTCCCCATTCATTTACACAGCACACAGTGTTCTTGCTAGATCACTATGTGCAGCCACATAAACACACATTAACATTACTGAAGTGTCCTGACATTGAATATACATTACCTCCAGCCAGGACGTGATGTCTATTCAGAATCCTGACACTTCGGTAACGTTTGTGTGAGATTTACAACAAGGCAAGCGGAATCTCGCGAGATTACGCTGTAAATTGTCATTTAAAACGAGATCACGCTTGCCTTACTGTAAATCTCACACAAACGTTACCGAAGTGTCAGGATTGTCCGTCCTGGCTGGAGGTAATGTCTATTCACTGTCAGGACACTTCAGTAACGTTGGTGTTTGTGTATGTGGCTGCACATATAGCTATATCGCTATGTGCTGTGTAAATGAATGGAGAGAAGTGTATGACGCTGATTGGTCACTGATTGGTCGGCGTCATACACTCCTCTGTACAACGCCCACTTGGACAAAAAGTAAAACACGCCCAGTTGTCTATTAAGAAACTCATTAGCATAAAGCTAATATAGGTCATAACTCCGTCAAAAATGATCGTTTTTCTAAATAAAAAAACACTGCTGTGATTTACATTACAGCGCTGATCAGATTATGTAGAAGACAGGCCACTTATAATGTGGTGACAGCCTCTTTAAAGTTTAGTTACCCTATAAGGAATTGCTCATACTCTGCAGCCCCTAAAGTTACACCCCTGGCAACTGCTCCAGACTGTCTTCTTGCCCTACATGTCCACATTATATAGTTACCTGTGAAGAAGCGAGAAGCCCCCAGTCCCTGAGAAGAACACCTCTGAGTACCCCCTCAACTCTATGTCCAGATCAGGAGCGCTAGACTCATAATAAGGGACTCTCAGACCAATTCCACATTGGAGCACATCTATATTAACCTAACGGGGTCAATAAACAGGGGGCTGATACTGGTCGGGGTCTTTACCCATCAGGCTGGTGATTGCCCAAATGTTCTGTAAACCTGAGCGATTTCCCTATCATCATAAAAGGGGGGAGGATCAGACTTCTGAAGTTGGCAGCACAACATCTCAGTACAATACATGTCTACCCGACTAAGGACTTGTCCACACACAATGGAATTGCTGCAGAAAATATCTGCAGCAATTCCGTTGTCACAGGCTTTCCGCTGCAGCAAAAACGCACCATTTTCTGCGTTTTTTGCAGCAGAAAATGGTGCGTAAATTGCTGCATTTTTCTCAATGTTAGGAGATGGAGACCTCTCCTATGAAAAACGCAGCAATTCTGCACACTTTCCGTAGCAGGAATTGACATGCTGTAAATTACGCACCGCAATTTCGGCTAGGGAAATTCTACGCAGCTCGTGGATGAGATTTGTTAAATCTCATCCACTATGCTGCTACTGTATTCTGCGTTTTTTTCCGGATGAAAATCCGTCCGGACAACGCGGCAATTCCGGAGCGTGTGGACGAGCCTTAAAGGTGCCAATCAGGAACTTGAAGGTCTGTGGCAAAGGCAATATTAAAGGGGTTGCCCGGGCACAGGATGGTTTTTCCACGGGATAGTTAATCAGTATCTGAGTGTCGGACCCCCCACCGATCGCATACTGATGAACTAGCCTGTGGAAAGGCCATCAGTATGAAAAACTGTCCCGTGCCCGGACGACCGCTTTAATATCAGGGAATGACAGAAAAAGTATTTCCATGACCTCGGCCTAATAACCTAACTGTTCCCATAACTAGCCGGGAGGTTCCTATGACAGCGCCGCAGAGATGTGGCATGGCCGGTGACTTCCCTGATCTATTATAGGAATGATCCAGACATTCTACAAAGTATAGCAACATCTATGTATAAAAGGATCTGATGGGTGCTGGATTATCAAATATTCTGGATTACAGGACGGTCACAAAAGTTTATAAAGTTTCCTTGTAAGGGTAGAGACACTTCAGACTGGGAGTCCAAAATAAAACTTTACTACATAAGCTGCTGCAGTCATTCTGTGTTATAATCAGAGGAATTTCCTCATTGGTTCCGTCTTCTACTTCTTGTGCTACCGGATTATCAGACTTTCTAATTGATTGAATGCCGGATTAAAGGTCTCGGCTCCGTTCACATCTGTGGGATTTGATACTGATTTCGGGTTGGATTTCATGCCAAAAACTACCTCAGATCCTATGACAATCCGCATCCCATGAATGTAAATGGGTTTTACCGCCATTACTGTGGCTGATTATATAATCAGCCACGGTAATAAGTCATATGATATTTATGTCTGTAGCGGCAGCGATGGACAATGTGGTAAATCCTCGTGTGGATCTGCTGCCGTGGATCATGTCGTAATAACGTGAAGCTGTATAAATGTGATCCTTCACACAGCTCTATGGGGACCTGAAACTATTTCATTTTCATTTCTGGAGATTAGAATTTTCTTCATAGAAACATTTCTTACTCATTCATGTAGAATAACACCTGCCGTTCACTGACTATGATCATTTCTGATGTCACACGACGGGCGGCGCCGCTGAATCACCTCCAGCTCATCAGTATCAGTCACTGTATAGAGGAAAGTTCCCAGCACAGAAAGCAGAACATTATCTACAGCCACAGAGATTATAAATCTGTATACCAAGATACTCCAGCAATAGGGAACTACCACCCCCAGTATCACTACACGTGGGAGACGTTCCAGCATAGCAGACTGCTGCCAAGTAATAGGAAAATGGATGAATAGAACGACATGATAGGGAATATAGTGGTGTGCGGTTCTCGGAGATACACAGCTCAGCAGACAGTATCACACATGCTAGGATTAGATACACGGCTCAGCAGACAGTATCACACATGCTAGGATTAGATACACGGCTCAGCAGACAGTATCACACATGATAGGATTAGATACACAGCTCAGCAGCCAGTATCACACATGCTAGGATTAGATACACGGCTCAGCAGACAGTATCACACATGCTAGGATTAGATACACAGCTCAGCAGACAGTATCACACATGCTAGGATTAGATACACAGCTCAGCAGACAGTATCACACATGCTAGGATTAGATACACAGCTCAGCAGACAGTATCACACATGCTAGGATTAGATACACCGCTCAGCAGACAGTATCACACATGCTAGGATTAGATACACGGCTCAGCAGACAGTATCACACATGCTAGGATTAGATACATGGCTCAGCAGACAGTATCACACATGATAGGATTAGATACACGGCTCAGCAGACAGTATCACACATGACAGGATTAGATACACAGCTCAGCAGACAGTATCACACATGATAGGATTAGACACATGGCTCGGCAGACAGTATCACACATGATAAGATTAGATACACGGCTCAGCAGACAGTATCACACATGACAGGATTAGATACACAGCTCAGCAGACAGTATCACACATGATAGGATTAGATACATGGCTCAGCAGACAGTATCACACATGATAGGATTAGATACACGGCTCAGCAGTCAGTATCACCATACCTCCCAACTTTCAAGGATCACAAAGAGTGACAACTGATGCGGCGCAAGCAGCGATTTGCCGCAAATCCCATCCAATCCCCGCCCATACACACCTGGATCAGCCCACACAGTATCATGTTCCCATAGTGCCTCCCACAGAGTATAATACCAAATAGCTGCCTCAAACATTATACTGCCCTATAGATGCCCCCATACATTATAAAGCCAACAGATGCCCCCATGCAGTATAATGCCCAAACAAATTCCCCCATACAGCATAATGCCCCCATAACTGCCCCATACAGTATAATGTCCCCATAGATGCCCCCATACAGTATGCTGCCCCATACAGCTTAACGCCCCATAGCTGCCCTTATAGAGTATAATTCCCCCTTAGCTGACCTTATAGAGTATAATGCCCCCTTAGCTGACCTTATAGAGTATAATGCCCCCTTTGCTGACCCTAGTGCCAGTGCTCTTGTAGATAGTGACACATTACCCATGTAGATAGCACCACAGTATCCCCTGTAGAGAGTGCCTCTATATAGTGCCACTGTGTCCATGTAGATAGTGCCACCCCACCTGTAGATAGCGCCATTGGGACTCCCTCTAGGAGCGGAATCCCGAGTTAGAGCATAGGCCGGGGATACCGCTCCTAGAGGGAAGCCCTGATGTCACTGTCCATATATGGACAATGGCTACTCCTTGAGTGGAATCTCCGTTGCTGACTCTGGCGGGGATTCCGCTCCATGAAGAGGCCCTGACGTACCTGTCCATATATGGATAGTGACCTTTCTACTGCGAGCGGAATCCCCGGCAAGATCATCGGCAATTGGGATTCCGCTCAAGGAGTAGACAGTGACGTCAAGGGCTTCTCTGAGCACAGCGCTTAAAGTAGCGCTGTGCCAGGGGAGTCTTCAGCGAGTGGAGGAGCTCCCTCTGCTCTGAACGAATTTTGAAGCAGTGAGCTGATGGTTCCCTGCTTCAGAATTGGGTTCATCTGTATTTGCGTCACGAAGACGCAGATATAGTTGACAGAGGGACCCCCGGCCGCCCAGGACAGTGGGACAACGCCTGGAGTGTCCTGCTTAATCCAGGACGGTTGGCAGGTATGAGTATCACACATGATAGGATTAGATACACAGGTCAGCAGACTGTATCACACATGATAGGATCAGATACACAGGTCAGCAGACAGAATCACACATGATAGGCTTTGATAAACACTCAGTGGGATGTTGTATATGAATTTAACCAGTATCTTGGGCATATATGAGAGGGCCTTATAAAACTTGCTGAGCACACAAGATGGCTTCTCCCGCCATGTATGTGGTGACAGGTGTTTTTTGTTTTTGTGATTTTTTTTTCCAGGATCTGCAATATGGTGACACTACCACCAGGGGGCAGCAGGTGGTTAGAAAATGTGTATATAAAACAATAAGGAAAACAACCAGGAAACGGACAATGTAACGTACCATAACGTGCACTATACAAGAGAGAACAGCCTAATATAACCGCTAATAAATATTTTCCTATTTTATTATTATTCAGACTTTACATTTCATGATGCTTATTATTAATCGGGATCTTTTCCTGGAGAATACTATAGGTAGTACCGTACACATTTGGAGTCATTCTCCTACTTTGGGAACTGACAATCATGAGGTTTTATATTTTAAGAAGGAAGTTGCTTGCAAAGACTCATGGGAGATAAGAAAGTTTTTGGTTTCGGGTATGTTCACACGAGGGCGTCCGTTACGGCTGAAATTACGGGGATGTTTCAGCCTGAAAACATCCCCGTAATTTCAGCCGTAACGGCATGTGCAGGCGCTTGAACGCCGCGTCCATTACGGGCATAATTGGCGCTGCTATTCATTGGAGTCAATGAATAACGGCTCCAATTACGGCCAAAGAAGTGACAGGTCACTTCTTTGACGCGGGCGTCTATTTACGCGCCGTCATTTGACAGCGGTGCGTAAATTACGCCTCGTGTGAACAGACAAACGTCTGCCCATTGCTTTCAATGGGCAGATGTTTGTCAGCGCTATTGAGGCGCTATTTTCGGACGTAATTCGGGGCAAAAACGCCCGAATTACGTCCGTAATTAGTGCGTGTGAACATACCCTTATAGTGGAAGCGTTCGGATGCTTGGCTGTATAAAGACCTGGTACAATCTCACTGCTCAGTCATTGTCAAACACAACAAAACACCTTCATTCTCACCTGAGAGTCTCGGTGCAGGAATAAGGGCAGAAGAGAACAGGAGAAATAACTTTTTAAATATAATTGTTGCCAAGAGCAGAGACAAATCTCCACCCCAGGAAACACTGATGTGCGTTATATATCATCTCTATTAATACTATTTGTAATAAAGGGATTTTTAAGAAATGTTCTTATTTATAGTAAACACCAAAAAAACCTACAAAACCAAACCTGCTGCACAACAAACACTCGTCACAATGGGGGGGACCCGTCATAATAGAGGTAGAGCGCTAGGATTACTGGTCCAGTGGCAGGTGCTGCCGTCCTTGGAGGTCTCTATGCCACCATCAGACAGTAGTAGTTTTATCATTAAAGTAAATCTCTGCCCTTGAACCCAAATTAGATTTTTTGTTTCTAAATACAACCAAAATTCTGTGCAGATTACGATAATTTCTTCTATACATTTATAGCGGTCAGAGGTCTATTTTTCTGATACAGAGCTCCAAATCCTCTGCATAGACAATTACATGCTAAAATTCTCACTGCCTGCAACAACCACTAGAGGGAGCTCCCTGCATATGGTTTATACATTGAACTCAATAAAAGAGTATACAGCAAGCTCCAAAGTTCCCCCTAGTGGTTGCTGCAGATAGACAGAATTTTATAATTTACCTCTTTGTCTATGCAGGGGATTTGGAGCTCTGTGCCAAAAAAACGGAGTTCCGAATACCATAATAATAACAGTGGATGCAGTCAAAAATGAAAGCACATACATAACTCCATATAGCAAAGAGGAAACTTCTACATCTTCTTGACCAGAGCTGGCATATCTATCCACTTGGCACATAGCCCCTAATTTTTTTCCTATGTATCTCACCTTATTAATTGATGACCATTACATCATTGCTTATACACACAGTGTAGCACAGTTTGGAATGACGGAATGCTCTAAATTCTCTATATGAACAAGTATCTCTGGCCTGATGTGCTGTATACATAGAACGAGCGCCTTTCCTGCTTACTGTGCATCGTTTCATATTACCTATAAAATGTAATAATGTCTAGTCTGTGCGGAGGATAAATCACCCCTTAGTGCAGGTTCCATTCATAGGGTTTAGAAGAAGAGAAGGGTTGGTGGGGAATCAGACAGAACGACCCGGGGCCAGTCACATTTACACGACAAAGAGCTGTGAGAATCACAAGAGGGTCCTCATCCCGCCTGGCTCCATCCATCCTGCTCAAGAACAATCAGTGGCAGCTTCATATAGACATGGTACAACCTTCTCTGTCTGCACAGCCAGCAACAGCACAAGGCGGGAACACATTCATGAATAAGGTCACCTACCAGAAAATTATTATTATCCCCATTTATAGAATTTTATTTTATTATTCATTCACAAATAGATCATTCTTATTTATTTTTACTAGATGAGACAAAACGATCGGCAGGACTTCTGTACCGTAGGAAAAAAAAGGTAAGAAAAAATCCCCAAATTCTAAAATAAAAATATGTTGAGAAGTACAAATAAAAATACATTTTTGCTATAAAGAAATCTGATGATTGATGCGCTGACAAGATTCTTCACATTTGAATAAATCTACCACATTTTATTAATAACTTTTATATTGCAAAATGTTATAACTGACCCCATTATAAATTATAAGAGTCCATCAGGTGCCGTTCAGATTACGGATGCTGATAAATAGAAGCCATATCGCAGATGTGAACGGAGCTTTAATGATCAGGCACCTGCTTAAAATCTGTCTAGAATATTAATACAGTAAACATTAGACAGGGAGGAGGAGATGAGGGGGGATGCAGCTGCAATTTGTCTGTGCTATTGAGACCGCATGCTGTGAGTGGGGGACTAACGGTGTAGAGACATCTGATTGGCTCAGAGCATACTGCACAGCTCTGACATCACATCAGGAAGAGCCCGCCCACTCAGCAAGTGATGAGAAAGAATATAAACATTCACCAGCAGGGGGCAAAAAAACTCTAAAAGGTTATCCATAATTTCTGACTGATCTAAAACTACAGCTGCCTATTTTTGTAATGAAATTAAAGGTCCTTCTACATCGGCCAATATTGGCCATAAAAATGAGCACGATCAACAAAACAGCTGATCGATTGGCGCTTGTTTGCTCCTTTTACAAGGCGCTATGTATGAGGACGAGCACTTGTTACTATGATCGCTCGTCCCCATGCATTTCTATTATGTCGGCAGCACGTCGTTGTCTACACAGGGAGATGTTCTGCCAACAACGATCATATTTATTGCTGCATAAACGACACGATCAGACGATGAACGAGCGTTTCTCTGTTTACACAGGGCAATGATCGGGAACGAGCGCTCCTATGAATGCTCGTTTGCCCAATAATTGGCCCGTGTAAAAAAGCCCTTAAAGGTCCTCTTACAGCGGACAATTTTGTCTGGTGTAACCAGCGCCGATCAATGAGACTACTTGTTGATTGGCGCTCGTTTGCTCCAGTCACAAGGAGCTAGAATGGGGACGAGCACTCGTTACTCTGATCGCGCATCCCCATCCATTATTATCATGTCGGCCGCGCGTCTCCCTGTTTACACACCAAGATGTGCTGCCGACAACCGGAATATTCTTTAAACCGATAGGATCCGCAGATGGAGCGTTTCTCTGTTTACACAGGGCAATTATCGGCAACGAGTGTTCTGTGAATGATCGTTTGCACGATAATTGGCCCATGTAAAAGGGCCCTTAGTTCTTCACATTGTGGGGGCTGATCTGTCATATCTGTTGTGCAATGGGAGCTCAGAACGTCAGTCCATATGTCATGTGATTATATCTATCTCCGTCAGCTAATGATAGTCTTTAAGCTGTGGGCAGAAAAGGGTCCAGTGGTCGGGGGCTGCACAGCGGCGGTCAGGGGCAGCTCATGTTCATTTCTTACAAAGTTATAAAACTTGTTCCACCAGTTTTTTGTTTTTCCAGCTGCTGCTGTTCCCGGGACTGTGAAATTCTGACACTCCAATTACCAGAGACCTGAACAGCTGGAGAGCGTTACTTCCATCCACACCACCTCACAGGAGGACGACTGCTCCCCAAGATACAGGAAGGTCTATGGTGAAGGAGACCTGTCAAGGTGGAAATATGTGCAACATGGGCAGTTGCATAGGGGCCCAGTAAGTAAGGGGGCCATTAAGGAGCAGCTCCCAGATTACTACTGTCTGTTCCACTGCATGTAAGGGACTAAGCGAAAGAATTTCATAGCCACAATAACTGGTAGAGTGTGAGAGACAGAAGGGGGCGTCCTATGCTGTTCTATTAGGGGCCCATATACTACTCTTTCACAGGGGCCCTCTGCTGTCTGTACACTGTATACTAGTATGCACAATCCAAGTCTTATTCATGAGCTGGACACCTTCCCCAGCCCACCAGTGACTACAGCAAAGAGGATACAGAAGGAGCTGTCAATCAAAGCATAGTATAGAAAACTTGAATTATCCGAATAGGGGATGATCTCCCAATTATCATTCCCTGTAATCAGTGTGATGAGATCGATCGTCTGCAGGCAAGTATATCCAATAAACTGTCCAACCAATGGTCCTAATTGTTTTGTTGCTACACATGTGTAGACTATGGTTAAATTAACCAAATAAATGGGATCTGGGTTTGGAGAAGTGTCCGTTTCACCCCTTTAATGTCATGAACATACAAGAGAGACTTTGTTCTTGCAAAAAAATAGTTTGAGAGGGCGCACAAAAGCCTAGATTTATAATTTAAAGGGAAAATGAAATAAAAATAATCTTTTGATATGTCATCGATACAGGTGAGGAGATCTCATGGGCGATTCTGATTTATAGAATAAAGGGCTCTAGAGAGCGCTACTAGAAATATTACAATATAGTCAGATTCACAGTCATCTCCGAGCAGTGCCAAAGGGGTTTAGTGCTCTATATAGCGTCTCCTAATGGACAGTGGAGGTTCTAGATGACCGGCCTCACCATGGTCTCCTTCTCATATGTATCTATGATATATGTGGATTCTCCATTAAGAATTGACGCCCAGTAATAATCCTAAATCAAGTGTACACCCTAAAAAAAGTCCATTCTGATCCTTTTATTTAAATAAACCCTGTGATAAATTCCCACATGACAAACTTGGTGAGATCATTAGTGATCTGTTGCCTGAGCCCGGATCTTTCACTATGAAGCCACCACTAGAGGGCAGCGCTGATCACCACTTCTCTAGTTACTTTTTTACAATTTTCTATTCTTAGTATTCCTGACGTTTAATGTTGGGCTAGTTCAATATGACAATACGTCATGTGCTCAGGTCTCTGTAACATCCTAGTCAATTATAATGTGATGTTACGATGTATCAGAATGAGCATGAATGCTGAATTCCTGAGAAGCTGATTGTTATTTGCGGTGTTACTTTCTATCCATTGCATATTATGCTCAGGTATTCAGGACTAGTACACTGCTCCATCCATTATTGGGAATATCACTAGAATTGCTATGAAAACTGAAAACACGTCACAGCCCCCCCCCCCCACTCCATTACTAGAAACACCCAAAGGCGATGGCGTATATGGTTTATAAATCAGTCAGGAAAACACACTTAGGGTATGTTCACACGCAGTTTTTTCGGACGTAATTAGAGCGTTTTACGCCTCGAATTACATCCTAAAAAAAAAGGGCTCCATTACGCCTACAAACATCTGCCCACTGCTTGCAATGGGTTTTACGATGTTCAGTTCCCAGGAGCCTTTATTTTACGCGTCGCTGTCAATATACGGTGCGTAAAATGACGGCTCGTCAAAAGAAGTGCATGTCACTTCTTGGGAGGTTTTTGGAGGCGTTTTTCATTGACTCTATTGAAAAACAGCTCCAAAAACGGCCGTGAAAATCGCGAGTGGCTTAAAAAACGTCTGAAAATCAGGAGCGGTTTTCCCTTGAAGCTCCGTATTTTCAGACTTTTTTGTGTTTGCGTGTGAACAGAGCCTTAGAATGTCATTTTCCCACTTTATTTTGAACTCCTGGTTTCTATCCCTACAAATAAACTTTTCTATGATAATCCAGAGAGTTGTATCATTTCCGTTGTTTTCATTTGTGTATATATATTTATGTAGTCATATACATTATACGGTAAGCGATGTGTGAGGACGGTCACATCATCTGTGCAGACCTTCTTCCTCCTCTATAGACTTGGATGGCAGCGCGGGTGCCGCCTCAGGTTACCACGGCCTCGTTCACGTCACCTACCAGGCCGCAGTCTCTTCTGCTTAGTAAAACAGAAACACAATCTGCAGACAGAATGGAGATGATGGATCCAGCTGCCGGCATATTGTAATCGCCCTCCCGCTCAGGACCATGTGAACCTCTGAGCTCCCTTTATAATCTTAATATATATATAATATACATCGATTCTTACAGGAAAATGCCAGTTAAAAATGTCAACTCATTTCTCACATTGTCTGCACGTTTTCTTTGTGCTCCTGGTAGTCACTGTTACAGTATGGTTTCTACATTGTAGCAGTTTGTGGCTCTTATGTTGAGGACATTGGTAGGTTTTTCATTTGCATCATGCTCTATAGGGGAGACTACTAAAATTTGGGACACAAGGGAGGCCCCTAGCAAAAAATTAAACTGGTTTCTCCTCCCGATGCCAGGCCATCCACCATAACCCGTATTTTGGAACATTCCACCCTGCTCACTTGACTTGTAGTCGTGTGATGTAGTCCTTACCTTAACCCCATCTCTAGCCCTGCTTATGAAAGAAAACAACACATGAAAACAGAGGTTGGATTTTAATGGCCACAGCAGCCGTTTATTATTGATTTACAGAAAGTAAAAAATTCCATAAACAAAACGTCATATAAAACATTGAAGTCCCCAAAATGGAATTCTTCCATATACATAAGAAACGGACTCTACCAGGGTCAATATATAAAACCATCTCAATTCCGATCAATAATAAACATAAATACTCAAAATTCACGAACATAAAAATAACCAGAAAACGTCCTTGAAGTTATTGAATTTAGAATAGCCATCGGCCACCTCCACTTGTTCACCTTCAGCCCTAACCCAGCTCGGGGGGCACCGCTCACCTCTGCAGATGGCTTTGCCCATAAAAACACTTCAAAGGGATAACACCCTAAGAAGCCTTCCAAATATTTTGGGGGACGCATACCCCTGATGCGACCCCCCCCACCAGTTTGTACTGACCAACCTCAAGGACTCCACCGGCCAGCTGCCATGACAACAAAAAAGGAAGACAACCCCCAGTTAAACAGCCTAACACACCACAAACAGAACACACACCAAAGCAGTCAATACACCAGCCACAAGAAAATTAACCCCTGAACCAATCAAGAACCCCATGAAATGGACGGGACACAAATTTTTGGTGTTCACCTTCCCGCTGCTTCCCGTGCAGTAAGAAAACAGCGGGAAGAGCTGCCTGCATTTACTCCTTCCCTCTCCGTCCCAGCCTAGACTATTCAATGAAAACCCTCATTAACCCTTTCCCTTACTCCCTCCTGCACGTCATGGAGGCCTCCCCTTATCTCCGTGTGGGCGGCAGTACGGCCTCTTCTATCCCCTTTTATTAGAGAAGAGCAGTCGGTTCTCCCCTTGTTTGCCAACATTTCTAATCCTGTTGAGAGGGGGAGCCCTGTGAAGCTCCACATCACCCACTGCAGTGACCCACACCATATTTATGTGTGACTTGTGTGTACACCTCGTAATAAATTTGTTGCATGACTCAGTAATCTGTGCCAACATTTGCACCATTTTCCTTATTCTTAACAAATGTGGACTGAACTATTTCCTTGGACCCCATTCCCTCTTGAACCCCAAATTTGACAAGCGAAGAGCTAAGTTGCACATTTTACCGCTAAATTAGTGCACGTAATCATTTTGGCAAGTATGCACAAAAATTGGAGTAAACTGCTTAGTAAATGTGAGCCATTAGTTCTGAACCGTCTACAGCTGATCAGGGAGTAATCACCATTAAAGAGAACCTTTCACCTCCCCATACATGTGTAGCGGAGTGCAGCATGTAATGGGGACGGCTGCACAAACCCTGGAGCACTTTTAAAAAAAAATCTACCTCCCTCCGTTATTTAGATATCGGTGCCGTTATATTTGGCGCCCGATAACCCCCTGAACTGTCAATGGGGTGTGTACTGGCAAGGGGGCGTTACTATGGCTTTGACACTGTCCAATCAGATATGGACAGTGTTACAGCAAGAGCGAGGAGAGAGAGTGTGTGCGCTCGCGCGCACGCTCTCTCACTCTTCAGATTTCAAGATCAGTCTTCTGCCGAACTGGCAAGGGGTGTGTCACTGCTACGGACAGAGCTGGGGAGAGGAGCGCACTCTCAGCTCTTGTGAGAGATCAGTCTTGTACTTTGTCTGCCGAACTGGCAAGAGGGCGTGTCACTGCTACAGTGTAAGAGCTGGGGAGCGCTTGCACTGTCCGTAGCAGAGACACGCCCCCTTGCCAGTTCGGCAGACAATACCAGACTGATCTCTCACAAGAGCTGAGAGTGCGCTCCTCTCCCCAGCGCTGTCTGTAGCAGAGACACGCCCCCTTGCCAGTTCGGCAGACAATACAAGACTGATCTCTCACAAGAGCTGAGAGTGCGCTCCTCTCCCCAGCGCTGTCTGTAGCAGAGACACGCCCCCTTGCCAGTTCGGCAGACAAAGTACAAGACTGATCTCTCACAAGAGCTGAGAGTGCGCTCTTCTCCCCAGCGCTGTCTGTAGCAGTGACACGCCCCCTTTCCTGTTTGGCAGAAGACTAATCATGAAAGTTGGAGAGAGAGTGCTCTTGCTGTAACACTGGCCATATCCAATTGGACAGTGTCACAGCCATAGTAACATGCCCCCTTGCCAGTACACGCCCCGTTGACTGTTCAGGGGGTTATTTAAATATCGGGCACCAAATATAACGGCACCGATATCTAAATAACGGAGGGAGGTAGAGAAAAATATGTAAAGTGCCCCAGGGTTTGTGCAGCCGTCCCCATTACATGCTGCGCTCAGCTACACGTGTATGGGGAGGTGAAAGGTTCTCTTTAATTATCAACAACTGCAGAGATTTGACAAGGAATGAATTCTACGGCTTGTTGAAAGTAGCGACAGGAAATGAGTCATGGCCTAAATGGGAGCGACACAGCATGTGAGTAAAATGCTGGTGTGCACGGAGGAGCAGGTTACAGGAGGCGGCTGCAGAGAAAGTGGCCAGAATGTCATGTTCACTGGGTCACTATGTATTCTTTTGTGTCATGTGATGCATGTGGTGAAAGCCTTGGAGGGCCTACCGGGGTCCCTGATCGCCAGTTCTACAGTTAGTGCCCAGGTATCAGACTCTGGTCCATGGTCAGTGAATGGCAACTGGTCAATGCTGAAGTCAACCCTTGTTAAGTGAGCACTGGGACTGTAATTGGAGTACTGTGGCTTGCTCTCGTATATTGGCACTGGGACTGTTATCGGAGCACTGTGGCTTGCTCTTGCATAGTGGCACTGTGTCCGTTACTGGAGTGCTGTGGCTTCCTCTTATATGGGCATTGTAACGGTTATTGAAGCACTGTGGCGTGCTCTCGTATTGTAGCACTGTGACTATTATTGGAGCACTTGTGGCTTCCTCTTATAGTGGCACGGGGACTGTAATTGGAGCACTGTTGCTTGCTCTCGTATAGTGGCACTGTGACTTATCGGAGCACTGTGGCTTGCTCTTGTATAGTGGCACTGTGACTTATCGGAGCACCATGGCTTGCTCTTGTATAGTGGCACTGGGACTGTTGTTGGAGCACTATGGCTTGCTCTTGTATAGTGGCACTGTGACTGTTGTTGGAGCACTGTGGCTTGCTCTTGTATAGTGGCACTGGGACTGTTGTTGGAGCACTATGGCTTGCTCTTGTATAGTGGCACTGTGACTTATCGGAGCACTGTGGCTTGCTCTTGTATAGTGGCACTGTGACTTATCGGAGCACCATGGCTTGCTCTTGTATAGTGGCACTGGGACTGTTGTTGGAGCACTATGGCTTGCTCTTGTATAGTGGCACTGTGACTGTTGTTGGAGCACTGTGGCTTGCTCTTGTATAGTGGCACTGGGACTGTTGTTGGAGCACTATGGCTTGCTCTTGTATAGTGGCACTGTGACTTATCGGAGCACTGTAGCTTGCTCTTGTATAGTGGCACTGGGACTGTTGTTGGAGCACTGTGGCTTGCTCTTATATGGGCACTTTTATGGCTATTGGCGCACTGTGGCTTGCTCTTTTATATGGGCACTGGGACTGTTGTTGGAGCAGTGTGGCTTGCTCTCGTATAGTCGCACTGTGATAACACTCAAATAGGGGTATGTAATAAACCTCCAACAGTGTGAATGTCAGCTTATTATAGTAACATCAGAACAAGGAGTCCAGGTGATCTATGTATATACAGTAAAGATGTATTACACTTGTTGTAATCATACAATAACGTCTGTAGAGAGTAATCTTTTGCTCATTTCAATACACAGATTATCACTCGGCTGTTATGTATGAAACATGGTAAATAAATAAAATCTTTATGATAAAACTTAAAGGGAACCTGTCACCAACATTGGTCACCTCCTCACCGGCCGCTGCTCTCAAAAGTTAATTGCCGCTTTCCCCTCTCCTAAACTCCTCTGGCCCTATATAACGGTCTGCAAACATTTTGCGTATTTATGGTAATAATTTGGCAGTCTCTTTCTTTCCTCTTTTATGCCCTCCCACCGCTGAAAACGGGTCCACCCTGAATGCTGCCAATCAAAAGTAAGGAGGCGGAGTTAACTCGGAAAGGCTTGAGGAATGAAGATATGACTATTATGGTCATCATCATACAGCACGGGAACACTAGAAGACTGAATACTAAAAGGTACAGAGCTACTAAGAAGATAATTATAGGTTACATAAAAAAAATTCCCCCACTTCCACCTGGTATTGCTGGTTAATAGGGGAAATGCTGGCGACAGGTTCCCTTTAAGTGATGTCCCTCAGACTAAGGCCCCATATGCGCACGACCGTAATGGTTTTTACTGTCCACAAATACGGATGCACATCTGCAACTGTCTGCAATTGTGGAAGCGCCCATAGACTTCTATTGGCAACTCCGTGACGCAAATGCGGACAGGAATAGGACATGTCCTATATTTTGCAGATTGTTTCTATGGCCCGGACACACATCCGTAAATATACAGAAGGGTGTCCGTGGCCTATAGAAATGAATAGGTCCGCAATTTCACCCGTAATTTCAGATGAAAACTATGGTGGTGTACATGGGGCCTAACAGGTAAACTGCAGTGGAGGCACAACTGTCCTTACTATTATTAGCGGATAACATGAATGGAGAAGAAGTTACCTGTATATGAGCAGATTCATTGGATTTGGGAAGAGATATTTGCTCAGACTTAGAACTTCAGGAACAGAAAGCGGTTGATTTCTTATGAGCAAAACAAACTTTGTGATATTTCTCTTCTTTTTGCTGCAGTGTCCCTACAATTACTAATAAAAATAGTCATAATAAAACACAATATAAATAATAATAACACTGGCCCTGTTCACACTGAGTTGTTTGCAGGCAGAAAAAATCTGCCCCTGCCTTTTTTCAGCTTTTTTCACCTGCGACCATTGAAGCTAATGCAGGGACTGCAAAAAACCACTCATGACGGGTTTTTTCTCCCTCCCATTTATTTCAATGGGAGCTCAGAGGCGGAAACTGCGGCGAGACATGCCGCTTTTTTCCCCCGCGAGTGACAAAATTCCGCCCGGGAAAAAAAAAACACCTCTGCCTCCCATTGAAATCAATGAGGTTTTTTTTGCATGGATTCCGACGCGGTGTCCGTGTCAAAATCAGCACCAAGGAACTCTGTGTGAATAGGGCCTAATGAAAAGAACACCAGCCCTACTAAGAGAAGAAGTCGTGATGATGAGGATTTATTTTTTTCATATAATGTATCATTAGAACGTTATTCCTATATTGATCTTACATTGTAACAATTATATTATTATTAGTTATTATTTTTATTATCATTATTACCATCACTTATATTTTATATAAGTTGTATAATATAATAGTTATAAATTAAATGACAGTTCACTAATAAAGTTAATATAATGCGAACGTTAATTTATTATTTATTTTTTCAATATTATCATTATTTTAGGATATAAATGAAATATTATCTACGTGATTAGAACGGCTTCAATAGTGAGGTGGATTTCTTGTGTGCAGAGACTCGCAGCCTGTGAACCCTGTTAATGATTTTCCCAGCAGATGTTTACGGGTCTGTCACCACTTGCTAAGTCTTTTAGCTTCGAGGAGCGCAGCCTATGATCGCCTTCCTTTTATATGCCCCTCATCATGTAAAGCCCATGGGGACAGAGCCTCAGCCACACCTCGAGCTCGCAGTAAAGGTCTCCGAGCTGAGCTGTGACATAATGATCAGAACCATCCAGCGCTGTGTTTGATTATTTAGCGGTGGTTTCCGTCAAGCTGTCAGTTGTGAGCGAGAAGGCCAGCACTTTTGTCATCACGCCATGGAGGCGATATTATAGTCACACGTGTTCTAGTATTACAGGTACATTGGATCACACATGCTGTAGCGCTCTCCATGCATTTATTCTGGGTGGTTACCCATGCATTTTCTTTTCATTTAGGCGGAGTTCACACGGGGCGGATACGCTGCATAAAAGTACGCAGAATATCCGTCCTGTGCGCCGCAGGGAATTCCGGGTGAAAAAACGCACCAAACTGCAGCACTTATACACGTTTCATCCCAGAAGACCGCTACAGCCTGTGATTGGCTGCGGCAGCGGTCACGAGATGAAGACTCATCCCAGGAGGCCGGCCTGGTGGAAGAAAAATAACAGACTCCTGGGTAAGTATAAGATTATTTATTTATTTTTTACGAAGTTGCGTTTTTTGCGGCGGAATCGCTGCGGACCCGCCAGAAAACATGCAACAACTGATATTTGTTGCAAGTTTTAACTCTCCATTAAATTTAATGGGGAAATCCCAAAACAAATAAGCAGCGCTTATGCAATTACAATGGTCATGCTGCAGAATAAAATTCCGCACCGCAGGTCGATTTCTGAGCATTTTTTCCGCTCAGTATTTACGCAGCGTGTGGATGAGATTTGTTTGATCTCATCGACTTTGCTGCTACTGTATTTGCGGCGGATTTTCCGCAGTATATACGCAACGTGTTAACTATTCTATCGGAGGTATATATTTCAGGAGGGTTTTCAAACGTTACTGTGGCCGGAAGGCTGCAACGTATGCCACTCCATAGGCATGCAGTGGTATATATTGCCAACGGTCGCTAATTGTATAAAAAAGGTGTAAGGCTGGGATCACACAGAGTTTTTTGCAGGCGGAAAGTCTGCCTCAAAATTCTGTTTGGAATTTTGAGGCAGATTTTCCTCTGCCTGCACGCCGATTTTCGCGGCGTTTTTCGTCAGCGGCCATTGAGCGCTGCAGGCAAAAAACGCTGCGAAATACGCTTTCTCTGCCTCCCATTAATTTCAATGGGAGGTCAGAGGCGTAAAGGCCCAAAGATAGGGCATGTCCCTTCTTTTTCCCGCGAGACTGTTTTTCCACTCGCGGGAAAAAAACCGCCTCCGCCTACCATTGAAATCAATGGGAGCAATTTTCGGCCGTTTTTTGGCGCGTTTTCCGACGCGGTTTCCTTGTCAAAAAACTCTGTGTGAACTCCCCCTAACGCGCAGTATGTGGTTTTTTTTTGTTTTTTTTTACTGTATTCCTGTTTGCAGAATAGCGCAGTCTACTACACTATGCTTTACAGCAGAAATAAAAGGTAAGCGAAAGCATACGGGCCATGCATAAAGGACACTCATGTGGTATATGCGGGGTGCACAGGGCCCTATGGATAAATTCTGCGTTTCCTGGGCCGAACATACATGATGTGAACAGAGCCTCAACAAGAATGATAAAAAATATATATATATATTTTTTTTAGAAATAAATATAAAATGTACCGTATTTTCCGGATTATAAGGCGCACCGGATTATAAGGCGCACTTTCTATGAGCGCCTTATAAGCAATCTTGTTTCATATATAAGGCGCACTGGATTATAAGGCGCAGCACATTACCGTTAAATAAACCATTGCTCAGACTGCAAGTCAAAATTTATTACACTTTTTAACAATAACTTGCAACTGGTTCAGCTGTAATTGCAAATCAAAACGTTTACCGTACTTTTTCAGTTCATTCCTCCACCAGAAATCCATCAAATCCGTCATCTTCAGTGTCGGAGTTGAACAGTTGGGCGATTTCGGCATCAAGCATGGGGTCCTCCTCTTCATTATCCGAGTCGGTCTCGTTGCTGCTGCTAGGCTCTTCAGTGGTGATTCCAGCCTTCCTGAAAGCTCGGATGACACTGGAGACTGATACATTCTTCCAGGCATCCACGATCCACTGGCACATAGTGGCATAACTCGCACGGCGTTGCCTCCCTGTGTTGGTGAATGTGTGGTCACCTTCTGTCATCCAATGCTCCCATGCAGCTCGCAATTTAACTTTAAATGACCTGTTGATGCTGATATCTAGCGGCTGGAGCTCTTTGGTTAATCCACCAGGGATGACAGCAAGCTCCGAATTAGTTTTCTTCACTTGGGCTTTGACAGTATCGGTCACGTGGGCGCGCATCGAGTCACAGACCAATAGGGATGGGGATTTGTGAAAAAAGCCACCCGGTCTCTTGACGTAGACCTCCCTCAGCCACTCACTCATCTTCTCCTCATCCATCCAGCCCTTTGGGTTAGCCTTAATGATGACACCAGCAGGAAAATTTTCTTTAGGCAAAGTCTTCCTCTTGAAAATTACCATGGGTGGTAGTTTCTGGCCATTAGCCTGACAAGCGAGAACTACAGTGAAAGATGACTTCTCATTTCCTGTGGTACGTATAGATATCGTACTGGTCCCTGTTTTCTCAACAGTACGGTTTACGGGGATATCGAAAGTGAGGGGAACCTCATCCATGTTAATAATGTGTTCTGGCTGGATATTCTTTTCATTTATCTTGGTTATGCAGTAGGTGCGGAAAATGGCCAGCTTCTCTTCATAATCCTTTGGTAATTGCTGGCACACAGTAGTTCTGGTGCGAATGGAGAGATGACGCCTTTTCATGAAACGAAAGCACCATGAAGGACCTCCTCGAAAGTCCTTGATCTCCATGTCACGTGCTAAAACAGTGGCTTTGAGTCGAATAGAGACAGTGGAGACGCTTCTACCTGCGTTTCTCTGTTCCATAACCCACTGTTCTATTTTGTCCTCCAACTGTGGCCACCTTGCTTTGTTTCCTCGGAAACTCAGTTTGGTCTTCTTTACTTGGTGGAGGGCATCTTCTTGTTTTCTCCACTTACGCACCATGGATTCATTAATGTTGAATTCTCTTGCAGCTGCCCTATTTCCATGCTCTACTGCATAACTTATAGCTTTAAGCTTGAAACCTGCATCATAAGCATGTCCCTTAACAGGAGGCATTTTTTGGGGTAGTGGGTATAGTTAACGCTAAAGCACAGATATATTGCAAGGATCCTGCGCACAGAGCTGTAAGTATCACTCAGTGTGGCTCCTGACTACGGTGGCCGTAATGCTCAATCCATTTATGGATACTGTAAAAACCCAAGTGAAGAATAAATTCATAGGCGCACGGGGGGGAGGAGCATGGTGTGTGCTGTGGTATGCCGCCGCCGACCCCTGCCGCCCACGATAGAGGTAAAGGATCCTGTATGAACCCCTCTCTTTACTGTCGGGTTCATATATAAGGCGCACCGGATTATAAGGCGCACTTTCTATTTCTGAGAAATTCTCAGCATTTTATGTGCGCCTTATAGTCCGGAAAATACGGTAATTTGTGTTTATGTTGTTATCAGTAGGAATATATAGTAGGTTTCTTTATTTCTTGCTTTGTTCTTTTTTTTTTTCTTGCTTTGTTCTCTATTCTATGACTTTTTTTTTTCCACAGAAGAGTTTCTCCAGATCCCAGTCTTGGTCCTGGACAGAACAGGGTTTCTCCTGCTTCCTACCCTCCTTCCTCTTGAAGTGTCATTATTCGTTGTGTCTCCAGAGAAGGCAGGCAGCAGGGATCCGATTTCCCAGATTGCTTTGTTCACAGGCAAACGATCCATGTGGAATAAAAAGCAGTTAAACTGGCTGATCGGGCTGAAATTAAATGTAAGGAGCGTGGCCAATAAGCCCTCCTCGTGCTACCATGTCTAATTATACATCACTTTGCTAATGACACAGGGTGTCCTTAAACCGAGACGTTCCCTTCTTGTCGTGTCAAAATCCTGATCCCGTACAAAGATTTTTTTGTTATTTTTGATTTCTTACAGATGAACCAAAATAATGATGGCGACAAAAATAATTAACAGAACGCAATGAAAAATGCAAATGTACACAAATGATAAAAATATTCTATAATGTGATGTAAAAAGAACAGAAAAGTATAAACACTATGTAATGATCCCAATGATTAGTGAACTTTGTAGCTTCTAAGGGGGGTCCTTTCACACGTAAACACGGGTAAAAACGGGTACGTCGACGATATATCGAGTTGTTAAGGGGCCTGCTCACATCAACGTGGGGTTTACGATCATCGGTTCCGTGCGACCTTTCCGTCGGAGGAACGGAAAGCAGACTACTCTATTGTTTCCATTAAAAAAATGGAAAATATAGAACGATAACAAACGGAAACCAACAGCAATGGAAGTATTACAATCGAAATCAATGGTAATGCAAATGGAAGCTATGATGTCCGTTCGGCTTTCCGATCATCGGTTCCTCCGAGGGAATGGTCTAACAGAACCAATGAACGGAAGCCCAACTTTGTGAACATGCCCCAACTCCCAAAGGCATGCATGTCACAAGAATAGTATGTTCTTTCATAAATTCAATCTCTTTAAGATCGCTTGTGTTTCCTCCTCTCCTCCTGTCTCGTCTGCTTAAAGGGAAGGTGTCACAATTTTTTTTTATATATATATATATATATATATATATATATATATGTTATTGCTTTTAGTATGTTATTAAAATAAATTTTATTTATTTGTGTTTTTGTGTTGTACTTTTTACTTTTTTCTCTCTTTTACCTCTCTATGGGGGCTGCCATTTTTGTTAAATCTCTGTATGTGTCGATTAACGACACATACAGAGATGGAATACGGCACATACATCCCATAGTGAATACTAACAGGAGCCGTTCCATTCAATATAGCGTACGCCGTCTGTGTGGGAACGGCGCATGCGCCGCTCCCACACAGTCCAAAAGGAAGGTCTTCGGCAGAGCGACATCCGGCGCCATTTTCATGTGGACCGGAAGCCGCGGCCGGACAGTAAGATGACTACTTCCGGTCGCGGCTTCTGTCCATATGTTCAGAAGCAAGTACTAGGAGCAGAGGCAGCGGCAGGAAAGTTATGTTTGTGTATGTTCGTGTTATACGGTCTGATTACCACTGTATCTAATCCTCCTACACTGTGCATTCGCTCAAAAAATGGCGGCACACAGTGTAGGAGGTTTGAACATTCAACCCCCTCCTTTCTCCTGGCACTAGCCAGGATAAAGGAGGGGGGATTGTTTGATTACACTAGAGCGAGTGTGTCTTCTCCAATTTTGCAGCATAAAGCAATGCGGTTGCTCTACCACATGCCAATGCTGCAATTTTGGGAATTGCTCCCTCTAGTGACCAGAACATGGAAATGTTATAAATTAGAATCTAATTTATAATATTTCCTGACTTGTGAAAAAAAATAAAAAAATGAGAACAATGTGTAATCACTTATATACTAACTGTTTAACAAAAAAAAATTTAAAATATATATTTTTCTAGCGACACATTCCCTTTAAGACCAGCAGATGACTATTTACACGAGGGAATGTACCGCAGACAAACTATAACTTTTAGGTTATTATAAAATATTTGCTTGATGACAAACTAGCAATTTCTCACTGATCGTGCAATCGGTGCACATATTTACACTTGCCAATGATTGCGAACTTTGATTCGATCTTACGATATTTTATAATTTTCCCATGTAAAAGGCTCTTTAGTAGTTCTGTCAAATATGTTATAAGCCCACTATAAAATTATAAGGAACCTCAAATATTAAATTTCGTACATTCAGGATTCTTTTTTGCATTAATTTACAAAGTTTACATTTAAAGGAAAACTTTGTATTGTATCTGCCTCGGCAATGAGACTTTCAAATTGTCACATTCAGAAACTGTAAGGTAAGATTGTTGCTGTGGCAGCCAAGTCTTGAGGCCTTGTGTACCCTCCCACGGCGGTCCCTCCTGGAAGAATTCACTGTAAAGTACTGACCCTACTTACAGGACATATCTAGCTCTTTAGTTGGATATCTGATAGACATTGAGGATGCTTGACGGCTATATAATGCAGATGACCCCCAGTCGAGGCCCCATTGATATGGAAAAGAAAATCAGACTCAGCAGCTTCAGGTATGGCTCCTCTCTGGCCTATGAACACAATCCTTGTAATCCTGCAACATAGATCTGGATGACCTCATCCGAGCCCCCCGGATCTTCTAGGAAGGTCAACCAGAGATACTATCTGTGACCAGAGGATCATTCTCTCACAGAAATGAACATTGCTCAGACAGGAGAGTGCTAACAGTGTCCCAGGATGGAGGATTAGAGGCCGGGGAGGCACCAGGAAGATCTGTGACAGCAAAAACCCAAAAGCTCCAAACATGTTGAAAATTTCTGTCATGATTGCAAGTCACATACAACAGATAAAATCACAATTACATGAACATTTTTCCCTATAGAATGTAAAAAAAAATAAAAAATACACACATTATGAACTTTGTGTATCTGAAACAGATAACATGATGCGATAGATAGATAGATAGATAGATACGAGATAGATAGATAGATAGATACATAGATAGATAGATAGATAGATAGATAGATAGATAGATAGATAGATAGATAGATAGATAGATAGATAGATAGATACGAGATAGATAGATAGATAGATAGATAGATAGATAGATAGATAGATAGATAGATAGATAGATAGATAGAATGGTTTACTAATATATAGACAAATTTACTTCTTGGGTGAAAATTGTACTTTCCAGTTCCAATTGTAAAACATTTGTCAAGTGACATCACTGCTCGTGCTACAATTATAATGTGTATCTAATCAAAACGACATCACAACTCATCTGATATACAGAGTACAGATAGCCATGTGGACTGATAGTGAGTGAACAACTGGGCTGTAAGACAATATTTCTGGTGGTAGAATAGACAACATGCCTTGTGATGTCATTGTCAGGGAAGCTGGAGGGGGATGAGAAGATGTAAGGAAGTTCTTCCATGGCTGCTCTTACATCTGAATACAGTGAAGAAGCTGATAACTTCCTGAGAAGACGGAAACGTCAACAATTATATCCATCAACTCCAGCATCTCGGTATTAATATTTAATACATTTATTTCTTCACTCATTATTTTAAGCTTCATCTCGGCGACCTGCTTCAGTCTACCTATAAGGCCCTATGTATAACACGACACATGTAATAGACATCCACTTCTCTATTCACATTACAATGCACTGCCCTGATGCACGCTTTAATATGGCTCCAACCCGGAAACTTTTGATGGACGCCGTGCAATCAATTATTGTAACTGCCATCACCATCCATTTACATCACACCACCCCGGGCACCCAGTCCTCTTCTATTACCCCCTGTGAGAATATTACTAAAGGGTTCCCTTATCATTGACTATTAGGGAATGCTGAGCTGATAGGAGGCGGCAAGAAGTGAAGGATCCCCGTCCTCTGATAGCCAGAGCCAAAAGCCACAGTTTCTCTCTTTCCTGGACGTCACCAGTGTTCATAGATATCAATTAACGTCTAATGATTTCAATCCAGCAATCTATTGGTGTCAAATCTAGTTCTCCCCGGCAATATCTACTGATTCCATTGTCTTCCAGCAGCAGAGCCCCCCGCCTTGATCAGCTTCTCTCTGGAGGACCCCCTTAATAGTGGCTGCACATGCTGCGGATAAAATATAATACACATTATTACCCTTGGTCACCCTATACTTATAATGAATGAGTAAGGACGGTGTTGCTGACTTAATATAAGGGTGTTCTCCTCCTGTTTTTTTAAGAATTCCAGCAATAATAGAAGTGCAGCCGGGACCAGGCTCCACACGATGTCTCTGCGGTCACATTGTCTGCACAGTGAGAGATAGAATAGGATCGGACTGACGGGTGCAGACATGCTGGGACGACGGTTGTGTATCAGAATAGTAAGAGCGGTTACCTTTACTGTGAGGACGGGTAGTTGTAAGTTTTCTACAGCAGGGGAGCATTTCTTTAGGGGTGCCCCTTAGTATAAAAAAAAAAAAAAAGGGGTCTATATAAGGCTGGACAAAGACAGATGGGAGCTCTACCATCAGCACATGGGGCAGGTCTTTCTTCTATGATAAAAAGGAATGGCATCAGATATATGATGCAGCGTATAAGGAAATAAGCTCTAGTTCAGACAAATGTCAAAAAGTACAAAATTGTAAATTTTCAATGTCAATTGAAAGAAAACAAATGCAATACAATTGCTAAATATGATTCAAATCACCGATCTGAAGGTTAGAGTCCTGGAAACGTATTGGATAGAGTTCCTTTATAGTCTTCTCAGTTAGATCCAGGGCTTTAGCCGATAGAGACAACACACACGTGGAGGATTGGCGAAAGAAAGGGGGCGTTCCCCCGAAACATCGCACAGGTGTTGTCAGACGCCAATCTTCCACGTGTATTGTTTCTGCTATCGGCTAAAGCCCTGGATCTAACTGAGAAGACTATAAAGGAACTCTAACCAGGACATTTCCAGGACTCTAACCTTCAGATGGTGATATATTTGAATCACAAATGCAATACAATTGCCAAATGTTTTCGGTCAATTGACATTGAAAAGATATAAAGCACAATTTTCTACTTTTTGACATTTCCTCTGAACTAGTGCTTATTTCCTTATACGCTGTATCTGGAAGGTTGAAAGCACCTTTTATTAAACTACCTCACCCACAGGCTAGTTCATCATTAAGGTCAGAAACTACATACCTGAACCAGATATATGATGCCTACATTGAACCATACCTCCCAACTTTCAAGAATCGCAAAGAGGGCCAACCAAATTTTCCCGACGTTGGGGATTTCGATCCAGGAGGAGCCCCTGATGTCACTGTCCATATATGGACAGTGACGTCAAGGGCTTTCTCAAGATGCTTGCGCTGCTCTGGCCGGGGACTCCATACTGGAATGCTGAAGCAGGGAACTGACGGTTCCCTGCTTCAGCATTGGCTTCAACTGTATCTGCGTCCTGAGGACACAGATACAGTTGAAACCAGGACATACCACCGGCTCCCCGGGACAGCGGGACACTGCCCGGAATCCGGGACTGTCCTGCTGAATTCAGGACTCTTGGGAGGTATGATTGTACAGGTTGAAAAAAGTGGAATTATCATTGCCTAATATCACCCCCGAATACGAACCTTTTTGGAAAAATTATGTTCAGTATAAAGGGCTATGTCTGCACAAACCCCCATTTGCTTATTGATATAATTCAATTGAATTGCAGGATGGGAACTTTGCTGCGAGCTTCTCTCTTAGTGCTAGATACATAAATATAATATACCTTATGCAAGACAAGTGGGACTCTGAACGTCAAGGACAGAGACACTGGTAGCCTTATGTCATGCTCTGCCCCCATCTTGCTCTAATGCAGTATAACATGGAACTGTGGAAAATGTTGTGTCCCACAAGGGAAAATCAATTTTTTCCACCGGAAAAAATAATAATTATTTGATGATATTTTGTATCAGTTCTACAGTGACACCATCTCAGTTCCAGTTCCTAAAGTCCGTTCTGTTTCCTACTGCTGCAATACCCCCGCCCCTCCCCATTAACAGCTGCCAGGAGCAAGGAAGGGGTTAACAACCAACAGGTGATGAAATTCCCGTTGATCTCCAAAGCTTCTGATGCAACACAATCCAGGAAGGGGGGATGTGAAGTCCCCTTAGACCCGACTGTAAATGAAGTAACACGGTGGAGAGTGTGGTTTACAGGTAGATGTATCCAGCATGTAAAGAGTTATATCATGGACGCCGGCGGTATGGCTTCCATTACAGATGATGGGCTCAGTGACAGGTTGTGTGGGAATGTATATGTGATAGGTCATGAATATAACATTGCTCGGCTGGAGAGGCAGGAATAGGACGCGTTACCCCTGCTGCCTGCCGTGTCCGGGAAGAAGAAGCGGTTGTGGTGTCAGGTGATGATGCAGAACACTTTTTTGGTTGGAAATATCACCTGGAAACCGGTTCTTCTGGTTCTGCAAAATGTATTCGAGCGGCTTGTGCTGCCAAAACAGGGAGTAAAGAGGCAAATATGATCATATCCCATATGTGTGTCAGGTGTCTACACAACTAACGTGGGGAGCGAAGAAAAACAAACAGCATCTAAAGGGACGGACAGAAAAATATTACACATATATATATATATATATATATACACACGTACGTGTGCGTGTGTGTGTGTATATATATATATGTGTGTGTGTGTGTGTGTGTGTGTGTGTTAGAGGGCAGGACTTGAACACGTTAGGAACAAATTACAAACGGAGTTATATTTTCTGAAAGGTATAATTATAGAGGGACTACCCCTCCCATCAGTTTGTCTCTGGAGGACCCACAATCTGAAGGTTGTGCAAGCCCGACAAACACTCGAAACAGAAAAAGTCCACCTTAATCTGTCCTTAGTTCGGTCATGGAGACAGATCAGAAGATTGGAGTCCATGAGCTGGGTCGCCCACCAATCAAAAGAGCAATGTGACTGTCGCGTCCGTGACAAGTGGTGGAATTCACTTAATAGCGCAAATTTGGTGATCAGACGCATTGAGTCCTGGGAATCTGGGTCTTCCTAAGAATCTGCGAGGGTCTCATATACCATACCTGATGACACGTCTATATGACTGGTGCGGTTCTGCCTCGTCTTATGAGGTCATTTGTGGCCTTTAATGTCTTACAGGCCCCTGTTGAGCCCCTCCCCCATAAACCTATAGAGAGGTTATTCTGTATGTGGATGACTATGAAGAACAGATGAACAGAGTCTCACGGCGCAGAAAAGCTGGGACAGGCAGGAATTTCATACATGTACCATTACAGGCAGAACAGGACACGCCAGGCCGGATATGCAGCATTACATTCATCATCAACATTATCATTAATTATAAATATGAACATAATAACAAGCAGAGAAAGAAGACGACGCTTCCTACAATGTACAGAAAAGAACGACTAACGAATGTAATACAACGAGTAAGAAACAACATAAATAGTACAGCCAAAAGGCAGAAATAGAGCAGTGTCCAACACTAGATATTATCCAAGACTTCAAGTATCACACACGATAGGCTTAGATACAGTAGCACAGCAGACAGTATCACACGATAGGATTAGATAAAGCGGCTCAGCAGACAGTATCACACATGATTGGATTAGATACAGCACCTCAGTAGACTATCACATAATAGGATTAGATACAGTGATTTAGCAGACAGTATCACAAATGATAGCTTTAGATAAAGCAGGTAGGCAGGCAGTATCACACATGACAGGCTTAGATACAGCAGGTAGGCAGACAGTATCATACATGACAGGCTTAGATACAGCAGGTAGGCAGACAGTATCATACATGACAGGCTTAGATACAGCAGGTAGGCAGACAGTATCATACATGACAGGCTTAGATACAGCAGGTAGGCAGACAGTATCATACATGACAGGCTTAGATACAGCAGGTAGGCAGACAGTATCATACATGACAGGCTTAGATACAGCAGGTAGGCAGACAGTATCATACATGACAGGCTTAGATACAGCAGGTAGGCAGACAGTATCATACATGACAGGCTTAGATACAGCAGGTAGGCAGACAGTATCATACATGACGGACTTAGATACAGCAGGCAGGCAGACAGTATCACACATGACAGGCTTAGATACAGCAGGTAGGCAGACAGTATCATACATGACAGGCTTAGATACAGCAGGTAGGCAGACAGTATCATACATGACAGGCTTAGATACAGCAGGTAGGCAGACAGTACTGCAAATGATAGGATTAGACATTTTAGCAGACCGTATCACACAATAAGCTTAGATACAGTGGCTCAGCAGACAGTATCACACATATTATGTTTAGATACACTGGCACAGCCATGTAAATCTGATAATCCAGAAAATGTGATAATCCGGCATGTATTCGGTCGCATTAATAAAGGAATGTTACTGTATAGAGGTTATTGATAGGTTGTAATACTGGAAGATGTAGATATTCAGAGGCTGCAATGAATTTGTGTCGGTTGTGAAATGATTCAGTGTAATTCTGGATGGGAAACAGGAAGTGACAGGAAAGGCGACAGCTCGATACCTCAACCACACATCGGGTCTTTGATGAAAAGCTAACATTTTCTGCATCCCCAGGTTATAGTTGCAGAAAGTGATGGCCGTTACGGCCAGTGCACGGAGGAGGTTACAAGTACCCCCTTGGTGGGGTTTAAATAAAGCTCCCTCTCAGAAATCTCCCAGGGTTGAGGGCGACATCTGCATTTGAATCCTCCTCTGGAACCCATTCTGCTCTCCAGTCCCCCTGCCGGCCCTGGGAAGGGGCCCCTGGTCCAATCAATCAGGGCAGGAGGGCCGACAATAACGGTTTTATGCGATTCCTTAGGTTCCTTTCATCTGATCTCATGTTTTGAATAATGGTCAACCCTGTAACCAGTGGGTGTGGGATGGGGGCGCTTATTTTCTTCTAAAACAGTCGTACCCGATTAGTGTCTCCCCATAGGAGTCCTGAATTATGACCATAAGCACTTGCTACAATATGACATCCACATAAAGACCCCTGCACACGTGGTAGACTGAGAATCAGCCCCATTTATCTGAGACCAGCACAAAATCTGCAGCATGTGCAGGGGGCCTAACAGTTTTACTATCCGATCCACAGAATAACGCGCCAATTTGGGTGGTGTAATACCAGTGTGACAAATTTTTAATTGAAATATTAAATCGGCAAATTGAAAATATCTTGATTTTGTGTTTAGTATGTTAACATGTGGCTCTAGACTATCAGTAAAGGCTCAGTGTGGCCCACAAGGTATAAAAGTTTGGGGCCCCCCGCTCTGGAGATCGCTCGCAGTACAGCTTTTCACCACTGCAGCAGTAAATACTTTCCATGGACACGAAAGCAGCAGCGTCCTGGCTGTAATCTAGATGGACAGTCTGGACTCTGGAATACAATAGTTTTGGAATGAATCATTTTCTGGATATGGACGGCCACTTGTCTAGATCAGCCAGAATACGTGTACAGATTATCCCACGGTGCCGCCTGTGTAATATCCACTCCGTAGAGTCACGTCAATGAATAAGCCAAGAACATTTGGCTTCTTTTGGAATCTAAATAAAAATCAATTTGTCCCAGCGCTTCCTTTATGCCATGTGAAGCCAGGACTGAGGACGAGCCCCTGCATCATCACTGGGTGGATAGGGTCAGTGCCGCTTATCTCTATAGTTTGAAGATACTTGATGTTTTTCTACACTACATGGAATATACACGACATCACCCTCCAGTGCACATCATTCATTCACCATTCATGTCGCCGGCTTCTCTGAGCTCAGTGCCCACTTCCCTGTCTGAGGGAGCAGATGGCGGCTGCATTTCTGCACTGGGTTGTTGACTATGTAAATGGGAGTCGTGTGCAGCCATCGTTTATCAAGTCACATAAAAGCACCTGATAAGTCCCCGCTGTTTGGGAGTCCGTTTAGCACCAGGGCACATTTGCTTCTCTTATGAGAGCGCTTCCATTACAGTACAGGGCAGTTTAGAAGTTTCCAGTGTACACCCAGCCCCCGACCATGGACAGGAATAGTTATCATAGTCTCATAGTTAACCAGGATCCACAGAAAATCTGATGTGTTTGTGGACAGCTCCTTAACATCTTCTGTTAGGGAAACAATGGTTAAGCAGATTGAATTAGAATCCATCCAGTCTTGTATCCCTGGGAGATAAGTGGCGTCACATGTGCCTGGCAGCTGCTTATCTTAGCCCCCCTGCATGTTAAGTTGGACTGAATGGACATGTTTATGTGGGGGGGGGGGGGGTCGAGAAAGATATATGTCTATGGCCAGCTTTGGACTGTAGGTCTTCTTAGTTATATCTGTTTCAGGGAAATCTGGGTTACATCCAATCTGGTTGGCTCAAAATTCTGAATGCCAAATCTGGCGAGTTATGCAGAAAGACACTGCTGCACTAGATGTGCGCTCTTATGTATATGTATAGCATAAAGAATCCAATGCAAACAATGCACAAAATCACATATTACGAATATATATATGCTCTCTAGAGAATGGCTAAGTTGCATTATTAGTGATGTCACTGCTGCTCTCTAGTGAATGAATAGGCTGCATTCTTAGTGATGTCACTGGTCTCTAGTAAATAGCTAAGCTGCATTCTCAGTGATGTCACTGCTGCTCTCTAGCGAATGGCTAAGTTGCATTATTAGTGATGTCACTGCTGCGCTCTATGAATGAATAGGCTGCATTCTTAGTGATGTCACTGGTCTCTAGTAAATGGCTAGGGTGCATTCTCAGTGATGTCACTGGTCTCTAGTGAACGGCTAGGCTGCATTCTCAGTGATGTCACTGGTCTCTAGTGAATAGATAGGCTGCATTCTCAGTGATGTCACCGCTGCTCTCTAGTGAATGGCTAAGCTGCATTCTCAGTGATGTCCCTGCTGCTCTCAAGCGAATGGCTAAGTTGCATTATTAGTGATGTCACTGCTCTCTAGTGAATGAATAGGCTGCATTCTAAGTGATGTCACTGGTCTCTAGTAAATAGCTAAGCTGCATTCTTAGTAATGATCTTATGTTGTTGATTCAATTCCACCAACAGAATTATACAGCTGCAGACACTACCCACAATGCATTTCCTCTATGGGAGAGTATGACACAACTGAAGCCTAGTTTGGGATTTCAGTAACCCTCAGCACATTACTTCACACTTTCTGCCATAAACTGTACTTGCGACAAATTCTTTTGTCTATTCTTCTTATCTAGTTGAGTCGTTAATCATTTTTGCGGTGGCTCTGCCCTCTGGCTCACACATGCCAAGCCTTGCCTTCAGATCATTTGTTACTGAGCTAATGAAGATATTATGTGGCTTCTGTAAGGTGACCCTGGGCTGTTCCACTCATCATATGCTTTCCACTGCTGAATTTCCTGCACCTGTATGATAATATGCTGCAATCGGTGGTTTAAAGAAACCTAACCTGAGCTCATTGTTCTATATTCTTTAAATATTAAATCTTGTTATATGCACTGAGGGGTCCTGGGTGGTGCTCACACGGCAGCCAAAGCACGTCAACATTTCAAATGCAGATCACCCACTGGGACGCTAAGTGTAAAGCGCCACATGTTCGTACATTGCAGGACTCTCCTTATGACTCTGTTCATCCTGCGCTTCATAGTTCATGAACAGAATGCCCAAACTACATCGATGACTGTCCTGCATTGAAGTAGGAGAGAGACGGGGGGGGGGGGGGGGTGTTTTGTAATAATGCAGATTTATAGGCCATTCAGGGTCTGCGAAAAGCGGGATGACAACTCTTATAGGCATTGCAATTAATGGTTATCACCAGGCATCTGCTATTTTTTATCTGCAAGTTTTGCAATTGCGGCAAGACGGCAATGTTGTTTTTTTTTTTTGTTTTTTTTAAATGACACTGTTTTGCTGCACAGTCGCAGTAAAAACTGCAATATAAAGGAACTTTTGTAAATACATCCTAATCATTTACAGCGGCCTGTATTCTGCCCGTAGCACAACAAATATAGAATGCCATAAAACAGTGCGGAGTCTGACAAGGAAAACACTGGAGAATTTAAATTGTCACCTTGTTAAAAATTCTATTCAGCCGTTTAGTTACATCTATTTGAAGCACAAGTAACATGGTTGTCAATTTAGCTCTTACATGACTTGTCAAACAGCTTTCCTAAAGTATTGAATTCCCTATTTATACAGCGATATGAGGGCAAAATATGTATCACCATATTACAAAGTAGATCTGTCTTTCAGGGGTCTAAGAAAGTTGGGTGAAAATCTTTACATTAGCTATAGTGACTTCAGGAACACTACAGGATTAGTAATGTAATGTATGTACACAGTGACTCCACCAGCAGAATAGTGAGTGCAGCGCTGGAGTATAATACAGGATGTAACTCAGGATCAGTACAGGATAAGTAATGTAATGTATGTACACAGTGATCACCAGCAGAATAGTGAGTGCAGCTCTGGAGTATAATACAGGATGTAACTCAGGATCAGTACAGGATAAGTAATGTAATGTATGTACACAGTGACTCCACCAGCAGAATAGTGAGTGCAGCTCTGGAGTATAATGCAGGATGTAACTCAGGATCAGTACAGGATAAGTAATGTATGTACACAGTGACTCCACCAGCAGAATAGTGAGTGCAGCTCTGGAGTATAATACAGGATGTAACTCAGGATCAGTACAGGATAAGTAATGTATGTACACAGTGACTCCACCAGCAGAATAGTGAGTGCAGCTCTGGAGTATAATACAGGATGTAACTCAGGATCAGTACAGGATAAGTAATGTAATGTATATACACAGTGACTCCACCAGCAGAATAGTGAGTGCAGCTCTGGAGTATAATACAGGCTGTAACTCAGGATCAGTACAGGATAAGTAATGTAATGTATATACACAGTGACTCCACCAGCAGAATAGTTAGTACAGCTCTGGAGTATAATACAGGATATAACTCAGGATCAGTACAGGATAAGTAATGTAATGTATGTACACAGTGACTCCACCAGCAGAATAGTGAGTGCAGCTCTTGAGTATAGTACAGGATATAACTCAGGATCAGTACAGGATAAGTAATGTAATGTATGTACACAGTGACTCCACCAGCAGAATAGTGAGTGCAGTTCTGGAGTATAATACAGGATGTAACTCAGGATCAGTACAGGATAAGTAATGTAATGTATGTACACAGTGACTCCACCAGCAGAATAGTGAGTGCAGCTCTGGAGTATAATACTGGATGTAACTCAGGATCAGTACAGGATAAGTAATGTAATGTATGTACACAGTGACTCCACCAGCAGAATAGTGAATGCAGCTCTGGAGTATAATACAGGATGTAACTCAGGATCATTACAGGATAAGTAATGTAATGTATGTACACAGTGACTCCACCAGCAGAATAGTGAGTGCAGCTCTGGGGTATAATACAGGATATAACTCAGGATCAGTACAGGATAAGTAATGTAATGTATGTACACAGTGACTCCACCAGCAGAATAGTGAGTGCAGCTCTGGGGTATAATACAGGATATAACTCAGGATCAGTACAGGATAAGTAATGTAATGTATGTACACAGTGACTCCACCAGCAGAATAGTGAGTGCAGCTCTGGGGTATAATACAGGATATAACTCAGGATCAGTACAGGATAAGTAATGTAATGTATGTACACAGTGACTCCACCAGCAGAATAGTGAGTGCAGCTCTGGGGTATAATACAGGATGTAACTCAGGATCAGTACAGGATAAGTAATGTAATGTATGTACACAGTGACTCCACCAGCAGAATAGTGAGTGCAGCTCTGGAGTATAATACTGGATGTAACTCAGGATCAGTACAGGATAAGTAATGTAATGTATGTACACAGTGACTCCACCAGCAGAATAGTGAATGCAGCTCTGGAGTATAATACAGGATGTAACTCAGGATCATTACAGGATAAGTAATGTAATGTATGTACACAGTGACTCCACCAGCAGAATAGTGAGTGCAGCTCTGGAGTATAATATAGGCTGTAACTCAGCACTCGGACCCCCACTGAACTAAACTTCTGACATGTCTCTATGACATACCAAAAGTTTCATGAACATGCGGTTACTCTAAGAAAATAAAAGATAACTCCTACTCAAATTTCTGATTTACTAAGATACGGCTACTTTAAGAGGTTATCCCGCGAAAAAATATTAGATATAAAGTAAAACAACATTTGAAATGAATTATATTTTTTCTAATGTGTCTTGAATCCTGCGTCCACATTCACCAGGCAGAGGAGGACATATAATACTTTTTGTAGGATAACCACTTTAAGTTTAGGCACAAACTTTTAATAAAAGTTAAACATCTTAGAGGGTGTATTTATTTATTTGTATGTACGTGTCTATATGTATAATATTTGTATGTATGTCTGTGTTTGACTTTAGGTGTAGAGATGGGTCTGCATATAGGTGTGTAATCATATGCGTGTGTGTGTGTGTCTGCGTGTAGGTGCGTGCGTGCCTGCGTGTAGGTGAGTGCCTGCGTGTGCCTGCGTGCCGGCGTGTGTGCGCGTGGTTGTATGTGCGTGTGTGCGCGTCTGCGTGTTTGCGCGTGTCTGCGAGTGTGGGCGTGTCCGCGTGTGTGGGCGTGTGTGGGCGTGTCTGTGTGTGTGGGCGTGTATATGTGCGTCTGTGTGCGTGGTTGTATGTGCGTGCCTGCGCGTGTGGGCGTGTCTGCGCGTGTATATGTGCGTGTCTGCGTGTATATGTGCGTGTCTGCGTGTATATGTGCGTGTCTGCGTGTATATGTGCGTGCCTGCGTGTATATGTGCGTGTCTGCGTGTATATGTGCGTGGGCGTGTATGTGGTTGTCTGCGCGTGCGTGGTTGTCTGCGCGTGTATGGGCGTGTGTGGGCGTGTGTGGGCGTGTCTGTGTGTGTGGGCGTGTATATGTGCGTCTGTGTGCGTGGTTGTATGTGCGTGCCTGCGCGTGTGGGCGTGTCTGCGCGTGTATATGTGCGTGTCTGCGTGTATATGTGCGTGTCTGCGTGTATATGTGCGTGTCTGCGTGTATATGTGCGTGCCTGCGTGTATATGTGCGTGTCTGCGTGTATATGTGCGTGGGCGTGTATGTGGTTGTCTGCGCGTGCGTGGTTGTCTGCGCGTGTATGGGCGTGTCTGCGCGTGTATGGGCGTGTCTGCGCGTGTATGGGCGTGTCTGCGCGTGTATGGGCGTGTCTGCGCGTGTATGGGCGTGTCTGCGCGTGTATGGGCGTGTCTGCGCGTGTATGGGCGTGTCTGCGCGTATGTGCGCGTGTCTGCGCGTATGTGCGCGTGTCTGCGCGTATGTGCGCGTGTCTGCGCGTATGTGCGCGTATGTGCGCGTGTCTGCGCGTATGTGCGCGTGTCTGCGCGTATGTGCGCGTGTCTGCGTCTATGTGTGTGTCTGCGTGCCTGCGTGTATGTGCGTGTATGTGCGTGCCTGCGTGTATGTGCGTGTCTGCGTGTATGCGTGTGTCTGCGTGTATGCGTGTGTCTGCGTGTATGTGTGTGTCTGCGTGTATGTGTGTGTCTGCGTGTATGCGTGTATGTGTGTGTCTGCGTGTATGCGTGTGTCTGCGTGCCTGCGTGTATGTGCGTGTCTGCGTGTATATGTGTGTGTGTGTGTGTGTGTGTGTGTGTTTGTGGGATTTCGCTGGCTGAATGCATTGACTTCCTGTGTAGAGATTCTTACTCCACCAGCACTCAACTTCCTGACTTCTGAGGCTCTCGGAAATCCTAACCTTTGTATTTTGCACTTAATCTTTTTAATTTATTAGATTTACTTATAATGTTTATGACACTAATTCAGATGTCCCTGCAATAATATATCTGATCTGATATTCTACTATTAGACATTCTGGATCTAGCAGATGAAACTATTATGTGATTATTTTTCATAGAAGTCTAAAAATATTTCAAACTGATCAGACCCTCCCACATATAAAAAGGTAAAGGAGACATTTGTGTTTATTCCATTTTTTATACCAGTTATGGTACAGGATAAATATCTCTAAGTGACAACATGTGTCTGGTCATGTGCAGTAAAGCAGGAGGATAATGGCTGCTGTAAATCCCCAGGGGGGGGCACTAATCAGACGTTGCTCAGTGTCACTCACCAGTCTCATGTTCTACCTAGTAACAGCCAGGGATTGGCCGACAAGAGGAGTCAAGTAAATGAGCAAACTGGTACATGGGCAGCATAATCCTGTCCGTGGAGCTGTAAATCCCCTCTATATCAAAACTTTGAAACTTCCCATCCAGAACAATTCACACGTAGCAACAGAAGCAGCAATAATATTAAAACTCAGATACATTTGGAAACAGAAGAGATGGCAGAATAAGTCTAGTGCCACCTACTTCTGTGGGCTTTTCAGTGTTTCATTTTTGGATTGTTTATTTTCTATTTATTTCATTTGTGACAGTTTTATTTGTGTTTTGTAGCTTAATAAATACTTTCTATGTTCCTCTAGTTGTATGTTATGTCAGTGTGGTACAATGTCCGATCATTTCTTGTCTAGTCACCCATAGGCCTGATAACCTATATGACTGATAAATAATACTTATATTGATTTTCCTCATGTCGGTGGAGATGAAATAATCAATTCCAAATCCTGGGGTTTGCTCCATTGCTCAGAGCGTTAACGTCACATGCTCAAAGATTTTCCTGGTCGCTACTTGAATCACTAATCTAGTATGAACAATAATTGGGCAAAAACTTGACGTGATGCGCCCGCTGCATACAAAGGCTATGTTCACAAGGCAGATTTTGCTTGGCGGGTGCTGCCGCAGAATTATTCCTGCCGTCAGAAGGAATATTCCTACTCCCATTCACTTCAATGGGATGTCTGGGGGAAATACACCCGAAGATCAGACCAGACGCTTCTATTGTCTGAAAAAAAGTCAGCTAGCGGGAAAAAGAAGCGTCCGCTTCCCATTGAAATGAATTGGAGGTGAAACTTAGTGGCGGAATCCACAGTGGATTCTGCCGCTAAAAATTACTCTGTGTGAACAGGGCCTAAAGATTCTGGTTTGAAACATGAATCAAATACCTGTAGAAAAATACAGCAAAATATGGTGAATGTTTTGGTTTATGTGCCGCGGTATGTTCACGCGGAGAAACAGGATTTCTTTAGGCCAATTTTGACCTGCCTGCACTTTCTATGCCACGTTTTTGCGGCGTTTCTTAGCCGCGGCCATTGAGTGCCGCAAGCAAAAAACGATGCGAAAATCGCTTTCTCAGCCTCCCATTGATGTCAATGGGAGGTCAGAGACGGAAACGTGGGTAGAAGGAGCATGATGCTTTTTTTCCCGCCTCCCATTGAAATCAATGAAAGGTGATTTCAGATGGTTTTTGGCGCTATTTCTGCAAAAAAGAAAAAACCAGTGTAAACTAGCCCTGATATCCCTGCTGTCTCCTGACAGGATCAGCTGTGAATATAGCATTAAGGCCATTTCACACTGGCTGATAATTGGCCGGTGCAGCGAGTGCCAATCACGAGACATGGTTGATCGGCGCTCGTTTGCTCCTGTCACACGGAGCTATGGATGGGGATGAGCGGTTGTTACTCCGATCTCTCGTCCCCATACATTATCATCATGTCGGCCGCGCGTCTCCTGTTTACACACAAGATGCGCTGCTAACAACAAAAATATTTTACTTTTTTAAAACGACACGATCAGCAGATGATTGAGCGTTCTATGAATGCTTCTCTGCCCAATAATCGCCCAGTGTAAAACCCCCTTTAGTTCACACAATATTTTGTCACCAGGACTTTCTACTTTTAGACAAGAACATCGGTGAAATAAATGTATAAAAAAGGAAGAGACCAGAAGAATAAAACCATTATCCACTCACCCTCCTAATTTGACAGGACTTGCGCCCCAGAAACTCAGGCTGTGTACCTCAATCTATAACATCAAGTGAAGGGGGACTACTAGTACTGCTACTGATGTCATTACAGAGTATGGTAAAACAGACAACAGGGGGCGAACATCTCTGCCTGTGACCCGTGATTAAAGTGAGTGGGGGAGGTGGTTGGACCTGGCTTCACGGTTCTGAAGGTGTGAGTTTTGTGTGTTGTGTGTGTTGTGTACTTAACACTGTTGAATTACTTGGAGGGTTCAGTGACGAGGATCCCTCCCTGATGGGCACTTTTAGGAGGTTGTTTAGTGGGTGCAATTGCTCCCTTTATCTCATTGTTATCTACATAACTGTCCCGGATGTTTAATGTATATAAAATAATGTACTAATATATAGAACGTTATTGTTGGATGGTTATATGCACACACAAATACAGAGTATAGGAGGACATTTAGAAAAGGGGACATGGTTTTAAGTTTATTGTGAAATAAAAGTGGTCTCTTGATGCATAGTCTATTACAATAAATCACAATGATATTTGTAGCTCAGGTGGATCACTTTATGTTGGCAACAACTCCTGATGGCAGAAACATTTTACCTACATGAGGGCCGAGATTCATTTCCCCGTACGTCCTGCTGTAATTCATCATGTGACTGGTATTCTATATTTTTACATAATTGTGACATGGAAGAATCTCTTCTTCTCTATGCAGAACTAATGCGAAAATTCAGTGCAACAATGTAACAAGTGCTCCAGTATATTACATCACACGCTTCACACTGACACATGAAAAGAGGGTCAGCTACACAGACAAGGGGAGAGAGATGGATCTAATATCAGACTAAAACTATATGAGACATGAAGCAGGAAGCTGAATACACAAAAAAGTCTATGAAAGCAGGAAAAGGAGAATCTCAGAACTCAGGATATGTACAAAAACAAACAGGTGCCCCACAGCCAGGAACTCCAAAACACACACAAAAATTCTCCCATCCATTAATGTTCAATGGATTTTGGAAAAATAGTTGCCTTTGTGGCTCGTGGCAGGAGGATAACTCCACAGTTCTCAAATTCTTTTCTAAAAATAATTTATTTCTTTAAGATAGATTTAAACAAATAAAAAGACAACATACGACGCGTTTCAACCAAGTACCTAGGTCTTCATCAGGCATAAATAAATACAAAGACTCTACAGTTCTTAACCCCTTCCCCCTGCTTGCATTCTGGGCCCTAATGACCAAGCCATTTTTTTAATTTTTCCATTGTCACATTCGAAGAGCTATAACTTTTTAATTTTTGCGTCAACATAGCTGTATAAGATCTTGTTTTTTGCGGGACAAGTTGTACTTTTTAATAGCACCATTTCCGGGTACATATAATTTATTCATTAACTTTTATTGACTTTTTTGGGGGGTAGATAGAAGAAAACCTGAAATTTCACCACTCTTTTTTTGCGCCCTAAATCTACGTTGTTTACCGTGTGGTTTAAATAACACAATAACTTAATTCAGCGGGTTGTTACGATTGCAAAGATACCAAATTTGTATAGATTTTGTATGTTTTACTAGTTACACAGTAAAAACACTTCTTTTCAAAATTATTTGTTCTTGCATCTCCATATTTGAAGAGTCATAACTATTTTATTGTTCCGCCGATGCAGTTGTATGAGGGCTTTTTTTTGCGGGACGACTTGTAGTTTTTATTGGTACCATTTGAGAGTAGATGCGACTTTTTGATCACATTTTAATCACATTTTTTTTTAAGTCAGGATTAACAGAAAACAGCAATTTTTCCATTGTTTTTTTATTTATTTTTACGGCGTTCACAGTGCGGGTTAAATAATGTAACAGCTTTATAGTCGGGTTCGTTATGGTCGCGGCGATACCAAATATGTGTGACTTTTTTGCTTTATTGTGTTTTTTTTTAATAGTAAAGCATTTTGTAAGGGGAAAAAGTGGGTTTTTCATTTTATTTTACATTTTTTTTAATTAACTTTATTCAACTTTATTTTACTTTTATACTAGTCCCACTAGGGGACTTCACTATGTGATCCTCCGATCGCTATTATAATACACTGCAATACTTCTGTATTGCAGTGTATTACTGCCTGTCCGTTTAAAACGGACAGGCATCTGCTAGGACATGCCTCCGGCATGACCTAGCAGGCATTTACTACGGGCAGACCTGGGGGCCTTTATTGGGCCCCCGGCTGCCATCAGAGACACTGACACTCGGCGATCTTATCGCCGGGTGTCGGTGGGATGAGAGGGAGCTCCTCCCTCTATCCAAAACCACTCAGATGCGGTGCACGCTATTGAGCTACTTCTGGCAGCTGAGAGCAGGGAGATTTAACGGCTCCCTGCTCGGTGTACTTCTAATGCAGCGCCGTGGAATAGCGGCGCTGTAGAATAAAGCCCATTAATGACCGCTGTGAAACGGCTTATCGGCGGTCATTAAGGGGTTAAATACTCTCATCTCGATTATTTTGACTGGGTCAATTGCACGGGGGTCCAAGTACAAACGGGGACTGGTTAATTTGCTCGATCACGTATTGTTCTATTCATTTCCCTTTTCTTTTTCTCCTGTCTTCACTGGGATTATAGTAGTTATATTCTTGTATATAGGAGGCAGTATTATAGTAGTTATATTCTTGTATATATGGGGCAGTATTATAGTAGTTATATTCTTGTATATAGGGGGCAGTATTATAGTAGTTATATTCTTGTATATAGGGGCAGTATTATAGTAGTTATATTCTTGTATATAGGAGCAGTATTATAGTAGTTATATTCCTGTATATAGGAGGCAGTATTATAGTAGTTATATTCTTGTATATAGGGGCAGTATTATAGTAGTTATATTCTTGTATATAGGAGCAGTATTATAGTAGTTATATTCTTGTATATAGGAGCAGTATTCTAGTAGTTATATTCTTGTATATAGGTGCAGTATTATAGTAGTTATATTCCTGTATATAGGAGGCAGTATTATAGTAGTTATATTCTTGTATATAGGGGCAGTATTATAGTAGTTATATTCTTGTATATAGCAGTATTATAGTAGTTATATTCTTGTATATAGGAGCAGTATTCTAGTAGTTATATTCTTGTATATAGGGGCAGTATTATAGTAGTTATATTCTTGTATATAGGAGCAGTATTATAGTAGTTATATTCTTGTATATAGGGGCAGTATTATAGTAGTTATATTCTTGTATATAGGGGCAGTATTATAGTAGTTATATTCTTGTATATAGGAGCAGTATTATAGTAGTTATATTCTTGTATATAGGGAGCAGTATTATAGTAGTTACATTCTTGTATATAGGGGCAGTATTACAGTAGTTATATTCTTGTATATAGGGTCAGTATTATAGTAGTTATATTCTTGTAGATAGGGGGAGTATTATAGTAGTTATATTCTTGGATATAGGAGCAGTATTATAGTAGTTTATATTCTTGTATATAGGAGGCAGTATTATAGTACTTATATTCTTGTATATAGGGGGCAGTAATATAGTAGTTATATTCTTGTATATAGGGGGCAGTATTATAGTAGTTATATTCTTGTATATAGGGTGCAGTATTATAGTAGTTATATTCTTGTATATAGGAGGCAGTATTATAGTAGTTATATTCTTGTATATAGGGGCAGTATTATAGTAGTTATATTCTTGTATATAGGAGCAGTATTATAGTAGTTATATTCTTGTATATAGGGGCAGTATTATAGTAGTTATATTCTTGTATATAGGAGCAGTATTATAGTAGTTATATTCTTGTATATAGGAGCAGTATTATAGTAGTTATATTCGTGTATATAGGAGCAGTAATATAGTAGTTATATTCTTGTATATAGGAGCAGTAATATAGTAGTTATATTCTTGTATATAGCGGGCAGTATTATAGCGGTTATATTCTTGTATATAGCGGGCAGTATTATAGCAGTTATATTCTAGTATATAGGGAGCAGTATTATAGTAGTTACATTCTTGTACATCGGGGGCAGTATTATAGTAGTTATATTCTTGTATATAGTTACATAGTTACATAGTTAGTACGGCTGAAAAAAGACACATGTCCATCAAGTTCAACCAAGGGAAGGGAAAAGGGAAGGAAAAATTTCTACACATAGGAGCTAATATTTTTTTGTTCTAGGAAATTATCTAACCCTTTTTTAAAGCCATCTACTGTCCCTGCTGTGACCAGCTCCTGCGGTAGGCTATTCCATAAATTCACAGTTCTCACTGTAAAGAAGCCTTGTCGCCTCTGCAGCTTGAACCTTTTTTTCTCCAGACGGAGGGAGTGCCCCCTTGTTTTTTGAGGGGGTTTTACAAGGAACAGGATTTCACCATATTTTTTGTATGTGCCATTAATATATTTATATAAGTTAATCATGTCCCCCCTTAGTCGTCTTTTTTCAAGGCTAAATAGGTTTAATTCTTTCAATCTTTCCTCATAACTTAAATTCTCCATGCCCCTTATTAGCTTCGTTGCTCTTCTTTGTATTTTTTCCAACTCCAGGGCATCCTTTCTATGAACTGGAGCCCAGAACTGAACTGCATATTCTAGATGAGGCCTCACTAATGCTTTGTAAAGTGGCATTATTACATCCCTGTCCCGCGAGTCCATGCCTCTTTTAATACACGACAATATCCTGCTGGCCTTTGAAGCAGCTGATTGACACTGCATGCTGTTATTGAGTTTATGATTTACAAGTACACCCAGATCCTTCTCAACAAGTGAATCCGCCAGTGTAGCGCCCCCTAGGACATATGATGCATGCAGGTTGTTGGTACCAAGATGCATAACTTTACATTTATCTACATTAAACTTCATTTGCCAAGTGGACGCCCAAACACTTAGTTTGTTTAAATCTGCCTGTAATTCATGAACATCTTCCATAGTCTGAACTATATTACATAGCTTGGTGTCATCTGCAAAAATAGAAATAGTGCTATTAATCCCATCCTCTATATCATTAATAAATAAGTTGAATAATAGTGGTCCCAGCACTGAACCCTGGGGTACACCACTTATAACCGGGGACCATTCAGAGAAGGAATCATTGACCACAACCGGGGCAGTATTATAGTAGTTATATTCTTGTATATAGGAGGCAGTATTATAGTAGTTATATTCTTGTATATAGGAGCAGTATTATAGTAGTTATATTCTTGTATATAGGAGCAGTATTATAGTAGTTATATTCTTGTATATAGGAGCAGTATTATAGTAGTTATATTCTTGTATATAGGAGCAGAGTTATAGTAGTTATATTCTTGTATATAGGAGCAGTATTATAGTAGTTATATTCTTGTATATAGCGGGCAGCATTATAGAAGTTATATTCTTGTATATAGGGGGCAGTATTATAGTAGTTATATTCCTGTACATAGGGAGCAGTATTATAGTAGTTACATTCTTGTACATCGGGGGCAGTATTATAGTAGTTATATTCTTGTATATAGGGGGCAGTATTATAGTAGTTATATTCTTGTATATAGGAGCAGTATTATAGTAGTTATATTCTTGTATATAGGGGGCAGTATTATAGTAGTTCTATTCTTGTATATAGGAGCAGTATTATAGTAGTTCTATTCTTGTATATAGGGGCAGTATTATAGTAGTTATATTCTTGTATATAGGGGGCAGTATTATAGTAGTTATATTCTTGTATATAGGGGCAGTATTATAGTAGTTCTATTCTTGTATATAGGGGCAGTATTATAGTAGTTCTATTCTTGTATATAGGGGCAGTATTATAGTAGTTATATTCTTGTATATAGGGGGCAGTATTATAGTAGTTATATTCTTGTATATAGGGGCAGTATTATAGTAGTTATATTCTTGTATATAGGGGCAGTATTATAGTAGTTATATTCTTGTATATAGGAGCAGTATTATAGTAGGTATATTCTTGTATATAGGGGCAGTATTATAGTAGTTATATTCTTGTATATAGGGGCAGTATTATAGTAGTTATATTCTTGTATATAGGGAGCAGTATTATAGTAGTTATATTCTTGTATATAGGGGCAGTATTATAGTAGTTATATTCTTGTATATAGGAGCAGTATTATAGTAGTTATATTCTTGTATATAGGGACAGTATTATAGTAGTTATATTCTTGTATATAGGGACAGTATTATAGTAGTTATATTCTTGTATATAGAGGGCAGTATTATAGTAGTTATATTCTTGTATATAGGAGCAGTATTATAGTACTTATATTCTTGTATATAGGAGCAGCATTATAGTAGTTATATTCTTGTATATAGGAGCAGCATTATAGTAGTTATATTCTTGTATATAGGAGCAGTATTATAGTACTTATATTCTTGTATATAGGAGCAGTATTATAGTAGTTATATTCTTGTATATAGGGGCAGTATTATATTGTTATATTCTTGTATATAGGAGCAGTATTATAGTAGTTATATTCTTGTATATAGTGACAACAACCTATTGGTACAAACAGGAAGCAATCTCGTCAATGTAAATGTAAATACATAAATTGAGTGAAAAACGAGATCCTATGTAAAACCAAGTATATCTTGGTGCACTGACCCTCAACATCTGATATAAAGCCTATAAGGTGTGGGGTACAATTAACACAACAATGTAGCAGGAAAGAGAATAACAATCTTTATTGAAAAAATCACAAGATTAAAAAGATGAGTCATGCACAGCATGAGAGTAAAACGTTCATCTGATGCCAGAGATACAAGTGCACCATGGGTGGGTAGACACATATATATAGTAATAGCAGCTATGTTGAACAGATAGACCATACAAGTTGATTGGAAGTCAATCAGAGAGAGCAGAGATTGTAAAACACAAGTGAGAGTAAATATCATACTTTAAATAATAATGCAAGTACATTGGTGAAGTCTCTGTACAAATACAAGTTAGAAAGTTTAACCAATACTACTCTGAGTGAGTAAGGTCTATGGACTAAACAGCAAAGAGAAATAAATGTAGCTGGTCACATACCCATGGTGATGTCTCAGGCAGGAGAGATCGTCAGACCCGAAGCGCGTTTTGGCGAGATGCCTTCGTCCAGGGGTAATCTTGTGATTTTTTCAATAAATATTGTTATTCTCTTTCCTGCTACATTGTTGTGTTAATTGTACCCCACACCTTATAGTCTTGTATATAGTGGCAATGTTAGGGAATGTTTACACGCCGAGTCAAAAACGTCTGAAAATACGGAGCGGTTTTCAAGGGAAAACGTTTTTTAAGCTACTCGCGATTTTCACTGCGTTTTTTACGGCCTTTTTTTTAAGCGGTTTTCTATAGAGTCAATGAAAAAAGTTTTTTCCATTGCAATCATTGGGAAAGATGTTTGGAGGCGTTCTGCTTCCGATTTTTCGGCCATTTTTCGGGCGTGTACGTCCCTAAAAACAGCCGAAAATAGGCCATGTGAACATACCCTTATAGTTGTTATAATCTGGTACATAGCGGGCAGTATTATAGTAGCTGAGTGCCTGCCAGGTTCCATAGAAATAACATTTTCAGCAGATCCTATGAAAATTGCCTGGAGATAAATGTGTATTACCAATATAAAACTTGAATGAATTTTACAAAATATAATTGTATCCTTAGAAATGTATTTATAGCATAGAACGGTTTAGACTGCGCTGTACTATTTTTTTTTCATGTGGTTTATGACTTTTAATGAATTAAATGAGATGACATGTTGCTTATTCTTATTTTGTATTATGTCAATGCTGCCCAAAGCAATGTTTTGCCACACAAGGGAAGGGTGTGTTTACAGATAAACAAGGGGGGGAACACAAGTATTGTATAATGGCTTCATTATTTATTTTTTGGTATTTTGGAATTGTTAGTTCAGAAGGATTCCCCCAAATTCTGCCAGGCTCATGTGGTGAGGGGGATCTCATTGGGTGGACTTTTACAGCTGTTGTCGTGTGTGAGCTGGAAGGAGTTGCTGTGTACAGTCATTGTGTGACAGGGAGTGTGGAGGAGGATAAGGTGCAGCCACAGGAAACTGAAATTAACTGCGCTGGTTTCCAGATCTGGGGAACGACTTGCCTGCTGTATTCTGGGTTACAATCATTTTTTTATTTTGTAAGATCGATATGACATTGCCTGCCCTTGCTCAGCGCTGGTCGATCAACAACTAAATATATGAGAAGTAGTGAACGCAGAAGGGCGTGCTTCACCTCTGACCCTAAGTGGTCTAGTTATCTACCCAACTAGAAGTAACTGATCACTATCAGCAGCACTGACAGAAGGACACAAAGTTTCTCCTGATTGTCAGCAGCAAGGATCAGCTCATTGTGAAATTAGGCTCTGTTCACATCTGCGTGGGAGGCTCCGTTCGGGCCCTCTGTCGCAGATCCGGCAGGGTTTACTGGAGACAATAGCGCAGTATGTTGCACTACTGTGTCCAGTGAAATCACAGACACCCCAACGGTACCTATTAAAGTTAATGGGTTCTGACAGCGTCCGTTGGTTCTGTTATTCCCATGTTCTGCTCCTCTCACAGAGCAGAACATGGGAATAGCACAATGCAGGTGTGAACAGGGACTTAGTCAGCACCTCCCAACACAATGAAACAAATGCTCAGATGTCAAAGCCAAAAACAATGCGGCAGTACTCTGCGAGCGCAGGGACATGCGCAAACATTGAATATTTTGAATATTTGATAATGCATTACTGCTATATTTACTATACTTACAAATGTGAGCTACAAATTTGATTAAAAAGCTTAAAAACAACAACAAAGCAAGTGAAGGAAAACAAAACTAGCAGCAGAAGTTCTGAATCTGTAGGCCATGTTTCCATCATGGTGTCCATCATTTTGACGGGAAGAACAGTGCTATTCCTCCTGTCAAACCTGATGGAAATTGTGACTAAGGCTCCGAACAAAGCATCCAATAAAAAATGAGGACACAGCCTCAGGGTGCGGTAAAATCAATTTTATTTTTTTTTGGCTCGATTACTGTAAAATCGCGGCAAAATGCTGCGGCTCTGTTGAGGCATGGCAGCAATTTCGCCGTTATCTCGTCAATAAACCGTGATTTCACCGTACAGTGTGAACATACCCTTAGACTTAATTCATAGCAAAGCTGCGATTAATTCATTTTCATACAGATTCTAATCTATCCCAAGAACTTATAAAGCGAAAAACACCAGTTTGTACAGGGGCGATTACTTTGAGAGTGGCCTTATATTTGTTTCTTGTGAAATACAATTTTCACATTAAATAAGATAATAAATACAATAAGGCCGGATTCACACGTGCGTGCGCACAACCGGACACCATAGCGGCGCATGCACAGTAATAAGATTTGTGGCCTGGAAGAAGCAGGGAAGGGTGTCGGACCATACATGACGGGCACATGCGCGTTACCTTAGACAAGATTTCGGCAGTTAGGGTGGGCCAGTATTTGGCGGTGGGTGGGAATAAGAGGGGGAACGAACGAGACTGAAGGATTATTACCATAAAAGGTGCAAAATGCTTGCAGACCGTTATTTATGGTCGGAGGAGTTTAAGGGGATAACGGCAATGAACTTTTGACAGCAGCGGCCAGCGAGGGGTGAGGAGAGTCCAATAGGTGAAATTCTGGTGACAGGTTCCTTTTAAAGTATAACTTTTTGGAGTGTTTTAGCTTTTTTTCTTTTAACAAAATGTACTCAATTTGCTAAAAGCTGTAAAAAATACTGTAAAACTGTATGAAGAGCCATCCACTTGTAGCATGGAGTGATCATGTTTTATGGCAGACAAATACTTAGTGGTTCATGATTTCCAGCATGCTGTAAACAATGTTGTCATGGATATTCCAGAAACGTATGGGTTAAATGTTTTGCTCCAGAATTATTAACCAGAACTGAGCGCACGGAGCGAAGCGCTAACACAGCCATCGGCTTATACAAACACAAAACCTGAACCGTGCAAATAAAAAGATGCACATTATCCCAAATTGTCTTATCTCGGAGGATTTACCTTCTATGGTTTCAATGAAGACATTTGGGACCTTTGAAATGGAAGTGTGAGGTCCCAAACAGGGAGGCAGGGAGGGCAGCGGAGTAATAATGGGGACTGTAATCCTGTTTATGGCCGCCTTTTGCTGGAAGGAGCACATGGCTACTCGGGAATAGACAAGTCTGGCGGCCGACAACACTTGACTTTGAAGTTGGCAATGTCACACTATGGATGTCACCTTATATAATGTTCCGGTCTTTATAACTCAGTATTTTTACACTATACATTGATTAATAATACTCCACAGTGATCTGCTGGTCAGAGACATTAGATTTTAGCTGGTGAGTCAAAAACGTGATGACTATAACCATCCCTTACTTTGTAGTAGGAAGTACCCAACTTATATTGAAGCCTCTTATTCCACAAATTTTAGAGTAGCAGCTATTTTATTTAGCTCACAGATAAACCATGAAATTATTGACACTCTGGCAGACCCAGCGGACAGGTACCTTATGGTAAAGGCTAAAATTGAAGACCAATTGTTTTGTTTGATTAACATGTATGCACCAGTAGCCCCTGATCTTGCTTTCTTTAGGAATTTGTTGGAAGTAATAGCAACCTGGGACGTTTCCAATATCCTCATGGGTGGCGATTTCAATGGGGTGCATGACTTAAAAGGGTTTTCCCATCCTGGACATTTATGGCATATCCACAGGATATGTCTTAAGTACCATAGATACGGGTCCCACTTCTGGGACTCACACCTATCGGTAAAATGGGGCTCCCTAAACCCTGTTCTAGCTTACTCTGTTCCGCTGCCTCCCGGCCACATCCTGGTTATATGGTCGGGAGTTACGGAAAAAGCCGAGTGCTCCCTGAGCTATGCTGTTTCCGTAACTCCCATAGTAGTGAATGAGAGTTACGGAAACAACGTAGCTCCCGTGCTACGCAGTTTTCATAACTCCCATTCACTTCTATGGAGTTACGGAAGCCGCCTATCTTAGGGAGCTTGGACGGTTTCCGTAACTCCCAACCAACTGCCCAAGATGTGGTCGGGAGGCAGCGGGAGCCGAGTAAGCTAGGACGGGGTTTAGGGCGCCCGCTCTAGAGATCGGTGCAGGTCCCAGAGGAGGTCCTGTGGATATTCCATAATTGTCCAAGATGGAAAAACCCCTTTAACAGTTGATAAGTCGTGCTTGTCGGGATCCTCTAGGTCTGGTGGAACCGCTCCAATACAATTAGTGATGGAATATTTGGATCTGATGGATCCCTGAGGTTCGCAGCATCCTGATGATCACGATTTCCCTAATTTTTCTCATGCTCATAATTCACATGCACGTATTGATCACTGGTTGGTTTCCTCATCACTTTTTTCTTCCATTGCAAATACCTGTATTCATATCTCGGATAATGCGCCCATTGTCATGGAAATTCTTCTGATTTAACCCCATTACACATTTTCGGCGTTGGAGATTTCCATCTTATTGGTACCATTTTAATGACTTTCACCAAATTCTTACAGGATTTTGGGAGTCTTATCTCGGGGACAATATCGAGCACTTAAATGACATCAACCTTTTCTGGTCCCCGTCTAAGGCAGTACTTAAAGGACCGATTATTGAATATGTTTCTAGAAAGAGAAAATCGCTTTTTCTGGCTATTAGACAAGCACAGGCGGCTCTTGCAGTGGCTTATAGCAGATACACATTAAATGGAACACCCGATAATCTTCAAATTTACTTAGTCGCCAAAACTGCGGCTGATGCACTAGCACGAGGGGGCCCTAGCGAACTCAGACTACCAGAAACATGAATACTTCAGGTGGGGTAACAAACCTGGCCGACTTCTCACATCTCTGACAACACCCTTCAGAACCGCAACAAAAGTGACAAAATTTAGGGATTCAACCGGACCTAGGATTACAGATCCTCAAACTCTTAGCGCCGAATTTGGTGCATTTCATATGTCTCTTTATGAAGATGAGCCTACGGATTTGCACGAGGGAGTACAATTTTTAAAGGCAGGTAAGACCCCCAAATTATCTTAATGATCACCGTACAATTCTCAAATCACTATGGAGGAAATACAGGCAGCTGTGAAATCTCTTAAACTCACTAAAGCCCCAGGCCCTGATGGATTTAGTGGTGAATACTATAAAATCCTGGGTCCCCTTCTTAATACTCATTAACTATCTCCTTTTAATAACATTATTCAATCTAAAACTATCCCTGATCGGTTTAATTAAGCTTCTACTCCGGTTATACCGAAACCTGGTAAAGACCCCCCCCCCCCCCCTTCTCACATACTCTTATCGCTCCATCTCCCTCTTAGGCCAGATTCACATGAGCGTGTTTGGTCCGTGATATACGGTCCATATGTCGATCGTACTTCCCGGACCGAACACACTGCAGGGAGCCGGGCTCCAATCATCATAGTTTTCTATGACGCTAAGTGTCACTGCCTCTCTGCGGGAAAACTGTCCTGTACTGTAATCATGTTTTCAGTACAGGACTGTAGTTCCGCGAGGAGGCAGGGACACATAGCGTCATAGATAACTAGGTGCTAGGAGCCCGGATCCCTGCACTGTGTTTGGCCCGGGAAATACTGCCGACACACGGACCGTATATCACAGACCGAACACGCTCATGTGAATATGTCTTTAAACTCAAATTTAAAATTGTTCATTAACATTTTGGCCAATAGATTACAATCCATTCTCCCAGATCTGATCACGCCTTCCCAAACAGGATTTACTTATGGCAGATACTTAACCTACAATATCATTAGTGCTATCACTCACTCTCGACTTCAACATCAAATAAAAAATATATCTTAGTCAATTTAGACGCCGACAATGCCTTTGACAGGGTGTCCTGCGCTCACATTTTCAGGCTATTAAAGTTCCGGAATTTTGAGAAAGTTTTTATATATATGGTACAAGCTACATATACTGGTCCCCAGTCCTCTGTGTATGTCAACAATATCCCTTCTCCCATATTTAACGTTGGTAGGGGGACAAGACAAGGATGCCGGCTTTCCCTTCTATTATTGAATTTAGCCCTTGATCCTCTCCTTCAGACTTTACACAACTTACCCTCATTTCGAGGTCTACAAATTGGCAGTGTACAAACGAATCTTCTGGCTTTCGCTGATGACATACTTCTGCTCATTGATTCTGGATATTATGTCTACAATCTAAAAATGTAACAAAGTCTCCGGATTTCTGGTTAAAAAGTCAGAGGCGCTCCCTATATTTAGATCAGCTAAAAAACATTGGGGCCAGAGCTTTCCGTTTCAATGGAGCTCAAGATTTATTACTTATTTGGGGATAAAATTGCCATTTGATCCAGCTTCGCTATATTTACTGAATTTCACGCCCATCATGGCCTCCCTCGTGCAACTCCTAAAATCATGCACAGCACCCGGATGCACATTCATGTGCTGTGCGCGATTTGCGCATCAATTCCATTGAAAAAAAAAAGATGAGCTTTGTGAGTGCGCAAAAAACACAAGCCACACGCGAAGAACACAGACGCATAACGCGACGCACCAGATTCACGCTCGTTTTTCAAGTGCGTGAATCTGATAGGCTCGTGTGAATGTAGCCTTAGACCTTCCATAGAGTGGGACAAACTCACTACAGGTCCTGCCAAGTGGCCTAGAGATATTCCTAATCTTGACGTAGAAGATGCTTTAAACGCCACCTTGAAGCTACAAAAAGCCATCCCAGTTAGTAGTTATCAAGACATTAGAGAGAATACATCAGCCGTTACATTCACACTAAGAGGTCTCCAGGCTCTATATACGCTTGTGCTAAATGTGGTTTCCTTAATGCAAACATCTTCCATAATCTCTGGGATTGCCTAAAAATGGGAGAGTTGTGTGGGGAGGTACGAGACTACATACGATCTACCTCTAGTTTATCTCTTCCTCTTAACCCAGAATGGGCCCTATTTAACATATGGATGTCTGAGGGTGACAGAATGTCTAAACAAACATGACCATTTTGATAATTTTGGGCGGCAGCTGTGAAGAAAAGTATATTGCACTATTGGTTGAACCCAGTACTGCCACCATTATCTTTGATTCAGGCGAAATTTAAAGAAGCACTCCACTTTTTTAATTTTATTTTCCCCCTCCATTTGTACATTGGCGTTTTAGTGGGGTGCGGTAATACTTACCGATCCGTGGCTCACGTAGTTTTTGGGTCCAGCATCACCCACGTGATCACATTCTGACCTGGGTCGGGAATCCTTGTGCTTTTGAGAAAACCGGAACTCAGGCTCTGAGTCCGTTCTGGCGGGGGAGTAGAAATGGACGGGGAAATAATAATTATTTTTTTTTTAAAAGTGGAGTATTCCTTTAAATTTCTGTTCAAGATGGATTGGCTGAATGCGCTTACTGACAAGAAAAAACTTACACTACACTCACTATTCTGCAGGCTTCAGAGCTGTAATCTCTTATCATCCCCTGCTTATTCACTGTCCGCACTGAACTGGTTATGGTGATTTTCATTCTTGGAAGTCTCCTCTTTACACCGCCCTGTGTAGTTATCCGATGTAGAAAAAACAATGTGCCCCTTTCACTATAAGAGTAGAACGACAGTATTTTTCATCAGTAATTACGGACCCATTCATTTCTATTGTCCAAAGACACCATTCAGTATTTTTACTGACGGGTGTCCGCACTGAAAAAATTATAGTACCCGTCCTATTCTTGTCAGTAATTACGGCAAGGACTCTCCCATAGAAGTCTATGGGAGCTTCCGTAAATACAGACGGCTACTGATGTGTATCCGTAAACCGCCCGTATTTATGGAAGCATCGCTAGGCAACATGTTAATGACATCATTTGCAACCTCCCTCTTTTTGTACGGATAGAATATGGATGCAATACGGACCGTATATACGGCACCCTTCCGGATAAACAGATAAAATACGGATACCTTCGGATCCGTATTTACGGACAGTATTTCGGGATAGATGAAAATAGTGTCGTGTGCATGAGGCCTTACACAGCGTTTTTTTGAGGCATGGTGTCATTTTATTAACACTCTCCCGCTCAATGTGAGACAGAGACTGCGGTCCCAATTTGAACAGACCAACTGGTTTCTTGTAGAAATCCTTCAGGGCCGTACACCAGTTTCCATTTCTAGCTAAGCGGATATTAGGGAATATATTGTTTCTTAGCCATAATTACGACGGATACCCTTGATGTAGACATTACGGGGGAGGAGGGTTATTACTGTTATTGTTGCTATCTTTGTTATATTTCTAATGTAACTACTGTATTTGACAGAGTTCTCTCTATTATTATTATTATATTGATACAATGGGCAGTGTATTTCACACTGCGTGGAGGTTTTCTTATGCAAAACTAATAAAAACAGTTAAAAAAAATATAAAAAAACGTGATGGCTACAGGGGTTGCCAGAATGTCCCCCAAAACGTGCAGTCAGGGGAAACGTAGACCAGCGAGATCAGGAGGATCAACTATTTCATGATATAACCGACATCATGGTATTTTACTGAATACTACAAAATACTGCCGAATAGACGAGACTGGGAACAGCCGGGGGTCTCACAGAATGAGGGGGTCCGGTTCCCCTTTCTCAATGATGAATCGTCTGTGCATTGAATGGGAGCTACGGACTCCACCGATCACACATTTATAAGGCAGGTTTGCTGTTCTTGTATTCTGTCATCTGCATTATTTCCTCTCGCAGGGGATCTCTCTTCTTTTTGACATCTTATCTACAGAGTATCTGGTAATAGCACTGCACATCTACTGTATTATCTGCTGACATATACAGACATTAGAGAGATATATCAGGTGTAGGGGAGGAATCTCCGCTGCTGGATGTATGTCACATATGGCTTCCTGCTTTCCTTTCTTCATGAACATTTGGGCTGAATTCTGCTCTTCCCCTTTTTCTGTTGGGATTCTTAATCTTGGCAATAACGTTGATGCACAAAATGTAGGGATCGTTCTGGAGCACTGCCGCCCCCCCCCCCCCCCCGTATCAGTCACTGGGCATTATCTGGTGGCACCAATAGGCCTACACAGCTGGCGCCAAACACAGGATCCAATCAGCATTCTTATATTTTCAGGATGCGGGTCGGCAAGGAGGTAAACACTGCCGGATATTTGCCACAGTTGGAAGGATTACATAACAATTGTTCCTGCTCTTGCAAATAATGTGCATATATTCTTCCGGTATGACAGCTGACACTAGGGCTGTAGCTTTTAATCAGAAATAAACAGGAAAAATGTCAAGTAAATCCCATATCTGTAAGAACCGATCGTTTTAGTAAGGCTTCGTTCACACCTGTGTCAGGACTCCGTTCATAGGTTCTGTTGGACCTTTCCGTCAGGGGAACCCATGAGCGGAATCCAAACTGAAACAAACGGAAACTATAGGTCCTCTTTGCATCACCCTTGATTTCAATGGTGACAGATCCGGTGCCAATGGTTTCCATTTGCCACCGTTGTGTAAGGGTTCCGTAGTTTTGACGGAATAAATAGCGCAGTCGACTATGGTATTGATTCCGTCAAAACGGCGGAACCCTTAAACAACGGTAACAAACGTAAACCATCTGCACCGGATGCCAGGTACAAAAGAAGTTCTTCGCTCCTTGCGTCATTATTCCCTACGCCGGCCTTTTCAGACCTACAACCTGCACTGATGACATTGTGCCAGTCATAAAAAAGACTGTATTGGTTTTGCAGTCCACAAAACCACGTCAGGGTCTGTCGGACCGCAAAAAACCCTTGTTGTGCATCCGTGTGCCATCCAGACTCCTGGATCCACAACATTTCACCAGTATTGGTGAATCCACAAATCCTGACTATAAAACAACATGTCCTGAGTTTTTGCGGACCGGATTTGCAGCCCCTGCACCGATCCGTATAAATCACGGTCGTGTGCATGAGGCCTTAATATGCAGACCACGTTAACCTAGCAGAAGAGACCTGCGGTCCACGAATTTGAAAAGCTACGAGTGTAAAGGTAACTTAGTGGCACTACAAGCACTACTAATATGGGCACAATATGTACTGAACACGTGTGTGTATATATATATATATATATATATATATATATATATATATATATACATACACATACATAAACACACACACACACACACACACACACACGTCTCACTCCTTTAAATATCCAGTATTTGCCAGTTACTAACTATGGCAGGCTCTATTCACAGCTAAAATAGTATATACTACTGCAATACAAAGTAATGACACCTATTTGTTGCATCACTCATCAATCCCTCCCCATAGACTATGCTACACCCTATGCTTTTTATTACTATAAAATCTACAGGAGGTTTGTACAGTTTGTTGTAATAAAAACCTCCTTCATTTCTGGTGTCAGGGGGCACATAGAACGAGTGACATTGTAGCAGTCATTCTACATCCAGCGGTGATGAATTGCATCATATACAGTGAACCGCTTAATAGCCGCTGCCATTGACAGTTCTTCCATACTGGATTGTGCAATAGTCTCTTCCTTCCCAATTCCTGCATCTTGTGTGATGAATTGTCCCTGATCAGGCACATGAGCAGCTCTATAGATGTGAGTTCTGTAACTTCCGCCATATCAACCACCTCGGCTGACACAATAGCTGCATCACATTGGCACTGTGCACTGGAGTCCCAGCCTCTCTATAACCTGTGGATCTGCAGCTGCTGTAAAGCTACAACTCCCAGCGGATGACAGATTGCTGCTCTAGACCCTGCAGCCAGTATGGTTCAGACAATGGGGCCCATAGATGCATAGAGGACGTGCGGAGAAAAAGCACTGACAGTTGTTGTATCTCTGCCATGTCCATTTTTTGTTAAACTCTCTACCATTCATGTAACACAATGTAGGGATTAATCTCTTGGTGATAACGGCCGGGCAGTTCTTTGTCACAGTCCCCTGCCCAAGACGCTGTGTAAACTGTAATATACAAGACGAATAGTAACAGGTACAAAGTGCAAGAATGTTCTTAGTGATTAGTGCGCGGCGTTATCTGCGCTACAATCTGGATACTATTGTTATTCTTCTGTTGCAAATTGTAATAAATAAATGTTAAAAAAAATCTTCATTGATGTAACATAAAGGATCCAGAAAGAGAAAGGAAACCACAAGATTAACGGGCTCTCAAAATCTTTTTTTTATAATTTAGCGCTCTTATTCATTAAAAAAAAAATCTATTATATATATATATAACTCCCCCTCTGCCTGCTGACCTGAGCGTCGCTATATGTACACAATGCAGTGGTGTTCAGGTCCATATATGCCCCCCCTCAATATGCGATGTATGGAAGATCTGTACATTTCACAGAGTGTCCCCATCACCCTGTGACATGCGGATAGTTCGACCTGGTTTATGAATATAATGCCAGAACTACAGTAGAGACAGACACAAACATAACCACAGTTGTGGGAAAGATCTGATACGAAAAGGCAGATTAATATACCATTCAGGTTCTGCGGAAAGTGGATTGAAAAACACAATAATTGTTTCCCAGCATCTATTAACCATAAAGAGGTCCCAATCTCAGGGGGATAATTCTTGGTGTTGGAATCCCCCCCCCCCCCCTGACTACAAAGTGACTGCGCTGTTTCTTTACATTTAATCTATATGTAACGTGTAAAATGGGGATCAATGGGGACAAACACGTCCATCATCCATTAGAGAATGTACAATTGGTCAAAGCAGATTATTTTAACCCATTCATGTCAATTGTAAATCTGTGTGACAGTTTCGGAGGACATGTCTCCATTGTCTGAAATTTTGCAGATCACTAAACAACCTTCAGCTATGGAAAACACACAGGTGGGGGGGGGGGATTTTCCTCCAAAATATGTCAAAACTATTATGTGTTTTAGACACGGTTTGTATATTTCCCGACAGTTTGTAAAAGTGTCAAGAAAAAGCGGCAAAGAAAAATGCGTCAGATTTATTAACGATGTGCGCAAAATATAAATGTGAAGTATTCTAGCCATGAGACGACTTTAGAGAAAAGTGTCGGACATGTTTACCAAGATTTGCCAAATGTATCATAAAGCGTGGACCGGTCAGATAAATTTAGCGGAGTTTCTACGTATCAGGTCTAGTTCTATCCTAACTTCACAAAAGGAATAATAAACCTCCCCCAATGTTTTACAGAAAGACAAAAGATTGAGGCACTTCACCTGGTGAATGGAAAACTATTTACTAAACAGAAATAAAAGTGTCAATTTGGGGATGGAGCTGCATGAAGAAGGGTTTTTTGCATTTTGGAGAAACTGGAAGATTAGAGGAGTCTGTTCCTCTTTGGCAGGTGACCTTTCAGTTTCAGGTTTCGGTTATAGTCATCAATTCCAGTTTCTTTACCATTCAATAGATTCTGAGAGTTTATAACGACAGTGACCAAAAGTAAATGCGGAAAACAATAAAAGTCTCATTCATCATTAGGGAAAATCCATTCACCATATCTAAAAATATTTCTCATCACTTAAAGAACTGAAACATGAAAATCTTCTGACTTCTGGCTTTGGGCAATATCATAATAATTATATTCCTGTATATAGGAGCAGTATTATAGTAGTTATATTCTTGTATATAAGGAGCAGTATTATAGTAGTTATATTCTTGTATATAGGAGCAGTATTATAGTAGTTATATTCTTGTATATAGGAGCAGTATTATAGTAGTTATATTCTTGTATATAGGGGGCAGTATTATAGTAGTTATATTCCTGTATATAGGGGGCAGTATTATAGTAGTTATATTCTTGTATATAGGAGCAGTATTATAGTAGTTATATTCTTGTATATAAGGAGCAGTATTATAGTAGTTATATTCTTGTATATAGGAGCAGTATTATAGTAGTTATATTCTTGTATATAGGAGCAGTATTATAGTAGTTATATTCTTGTATATAAGGAGCAGTATTATAGTAGTTATATTCTTGTATATAGGAGCAGTATTATAGTAGTTATATTCTTGTATATAGGAGGCAGTATTATAGTAGTTATATTCTTGTATATAGGAGCAGTATTATAGTAGTTATATTCTTGTATATAGGGGGCAGTATTATAGTAGTTATATTCCTGTATATAGGGGGCAGTATTATAGTAGTTATATTCTTGTATATAGGAGCAGTATTATAGTAGTTATATTCTTGTATATAGGGGGCAGTATTATAGTAGTTATATTCTTGTATATAGGAGCAGTATTATAGTAGTTATATTCTTGTATATAGGGAGCAGTATTATAGTAGTTATATTCTTGTATATAGGAGCAGTATTATAGTAGTTATATTCTTGTATATAGGGGCAGTATTATAGTAGTTATATTCTTGTATATAGGAGCAGTATTATAGTAGTTATATTCTTGTATATAGGGGGCAGTATTATAGTAGTTATATTCCTGTATATAGGGGGCAGTATTATAGTAGTTATATTCTTGTATATAGGAGCAGTATTATAGTAGTTATATTCTTGTATATAGGGGGCAGTATTATAGTAGTTATATTCTTGTATATAGGAGCAGTATTATAGTAGTTATATTCTTGTACATAGGGGGCAGTATTATAGTAGTTATATTCCTGTATATAGGGGGCAGTATTATAGTAGTTATATTCTTGTATATAGGAGCAGTATTATAGTAGTTATATTCTTGTATATAGGGGGCAGTATTATAGTAGTTATATTCTTGTATATAGGAGCAGTATTATAGTAGTTATATTCTTGTATATAGGGAGCAGTATTATAGTAGTTATATTCTTGTATATAGGAGCAGTATTATAGTAGTTATATTCTTGTATATAGGGGCAGTATTATAGTAGTTATATTCTTGTATATAGGAGCAGTATTATAGTAGTTATATTCTTGTATATAGGAGCAGTATTATAGTAGTTATATTCTTGTATATAGGGGGCAGTATTATAGTAGTTATATTCTTGTATATAGGGGGCAGTATTATAGTAGTTATATTCTTGTATATAGGGGCAGTATTATAGTAGTTATATTCTTGTATATAGGGGGCAGTATTATAGTAGTTATATTCTTGTATATAGGAGCAGTATTATAGTAGTTATATTCTTGTATATAGGGGGCAGTATTATAGTAGTTATATTCTTGTATATAGGAGGCAGTATTATAGTAGTTATATTCTTGTATATAGGGAGCAGTATTATAGTAGTTATATTCTTGTATATAGGAGCAGTATTATAGTAGTTATATTCTTGTATATAGGAGCAGTATTATAGTAGTTATATTCTTGTATATAGGGGGCAGTATTATAGTAGTTATATTCTTGTATATAGGGGGCAGTATTATAGTAGTTATATTCTTGTATATAGGGGCAGTATTATAGTAGTTATATTCTTGTATATAGGGGGCAGTATTATAGTAGTTATATTCTTGTATATAGGAGCAGTATTATAGTAGTTATATTCTTGTATATAGGGGGCAGTATTATAGTAGTTATATTCTTGTATATAGGAGGCAGTATTATAGTAGTTATATTCTTGTATATAGGGAGCAGTATTATAGTAGTTATATTCTTGTATATAGGAGCAGTATTATAGTAGTTATATTCTTGTATATAGGGAGCAGTATTATAGTAGTTATATTCTTGTATATAGGGGTAGTATTATAGTAGTTGTATTCTTGTATATAGGGGCAGTATTATAGTAGTTGTATTCTTGTATATAGGTGCAGTATTATAGTAGTTATATTCTTGTACATCGGGGGCAGTATTATAGTAGTTATATTCTTGTATATAGGAGCAGTATTATAGTAGTTATATTCTTGTATATAGGGAGCAGTATTATAGTAGTTATATTCTTGTATATAGGAGCAGTATTATAGTAGTTATATTCTTGTATATAGGGAGCAGTATTATAGTAGATATATTCTTGCATATAGGGGGCAGTATTATAGTAGTTATATTCTTGTATATAGGGGCAGTATTATAGTAGTTATATTCTTGTATATAGGGGGCAGTATTATAGTAGTTATATTCTTGTATATAGGGGCAGTATTATAGTAGTTATATTCTTGTATATAGGAGCAGTATTATAGTAGTTATATTCTTGTATATAGGGGGCAGTATTATAGTAGTTATATTCTAGTATATAGGAGCAGTATTACAGTAGTTATATTCTTGCATATAGGAGCAGTATTATAGTAGTTATATTCTTGTATATAGGGGTAGTATTATAGTAGTTATATTCTTGTATATAGGAGCAGTATTATAGTAGTTATATTCTTGTATATAGGGGCAGTATTATAGTAGTTATATTCTTGTATATAGGGGCAGTATTATAGTAGTTATATTCTTGTATATAGGGGAGCAGTATTATAGTAGTTATATTCTTGTGTATATAGGGGCAGTATTATAGTAGTTATATTCTTGTATATAGGGGCAGTATTATAGTAGTTATATTCTTGTAAATAGGGGGCAGTATTATAGTAGTTATATTCTTGTATATAGGAGCAGTATTATAGTCTTGTATATAGGAGCAGTATTATAGTAGTTATATTCTTGTATATAGGAGCAGTATTATAGTAGTTATATTCTTGTATATAGGAGCAGTATTATAGCAGTTATATTCTTGTATATAGGGGAAGTATTATAGTAGTTATATTCTTGTATATAGGAGCAGTATTATAGTAGTTATATACTTGTATATAGGGGGCAGTATTATAGTAGTTATATTCTTGTATATAGGAGCAGTATTATAGTAGTTATATTCTTGTATATAGGGGCAGTATTATAGTAATTATATTCTTTTATATAGGGGCAGTATTATAGTAATCATTTTTTTGTAAATATATACAATAAAATTATCCCAAACAAAATATTCTCCAACATGAAAAGTGTAATAAAAGTATGATAAATAGGACATAAATAAAGTATATAGTTTTGAACCTAAAATTATTAACTAAAATAAATATTAGGCAATCCCCAAATACCTAGTTTTTTTTAAATGTAAATATATATATATGTAAAATAAATTTTGTCTCTTCCTTCCCAGAATTTTAAAGGAACTATTTACAAATGACCACTTACAGGAACTTAGTTCCTTGTCCCTACCACATAGATATGCATATTCGTATCTAGAACATGAGAAGCACTTGTAATAATTAAAGCATCTGCTATTGCCATGGTTACATCAGATGGGATATCTCTGGATGCCACTGTGATTGAGACGTGATAAAATGTTTGTTGAACTTTTAAAATATAAGTACATGTTTAGCAGAGATGTGGCCTGAGAGACTAAACAGAGAATAGAAGCTGGAGACCAGAATTCTGTGAGCCTCGTGTCATTGTATCACACCTACTGTGTCCCTTCCCAGCACAATAGACACATATTACAGGAGCTTTTCACATGGAAAGTCAGTGATTTTCTATACAGCAGCTATTGTCTTCTACCTTTTCTCTTATTCTTCTCAGTTACAAAAAGGAAGCGGGAACTGAAGAATAGAAGCGATCAGGTAGATTTCTGCACAATCCTTTAGAATGGAACAAGAAAATGTAAATCCGCCTCTTCCCAATTCTGTAAAAAAACAAAACAAACAATTAAGAAATATAAGAGAGAATTCATCTACATAGATTCTGTTGCTCCTAGTCCTGTCATGTATACATCTATAGGAGACACACAGCTAAGTATAAGGATGCTAATATGGCAGAAATATAATTAAATGAACACAAATATTTTCAAGTAGTTATGTACATTGCAGATTATCTGTCTTATTTTCCATGCGCTTCTGTGGTTTATTTACTCTGATAAACTAAATTATATTTAAGAGTAGGGGCACACGTAATGGCCACAGTTCGGCCGAACACCGAGCAAACGTGTGTTTTTACTACTAATCAGCGCGGTGCTCAAATGATTGTTAAATGGGCGCACGTTTTTTTTGCAGGTTATGGTGCTTATTACCTACAAAAACAGGCAGAGATTAACAATCATTTGAACACTGCACCGATTAGTGGTTCTGTGTTCTGCTGCGCCACATCATGGATGCGCCAAATACTTACAATATTTTATGTGCAGAAATCTTAATTATTGTATAATGAAAAGTCCATAAGTGATCTTGGCTCAAAGGAAAGAATAAAACATTAGCTATATATGAGGGAGGGAGATAGATAGATAGATAGATAGATAGATAGATAGATAGATAGATAGATAGATAGATAGATAGATAGATAGATATGAGATAGATAGATAGATAGATAGATAGATATGAGATAGATAGATAGATAGATAGATAGATAGATAGATAGATAGATAGATAGATAGATAGATAGATAGATAGATATGAGATAGATATGAGATAGATAGATATGAGATAGATAGATAGAGAGATAGATAGATAGATAGATAGATAGATAGATAGATAGATAGATAGATAGATAGATAGATAGATAGATAGATAGATAGATAGATAGATAGATAGATAGATATGAGAGAGATAGATAGATAGATAGATAGATAGATAGATAGATAGATAGATAGATAGATAGATAGATAGATAGATAGATAGATAGATAGATAGATAGATAGATAGATATGAGATAGATAGATAGATAATTCTGTTTCTCGCTCTATATATATATTATTTATTATGAGCTGATTGATATTGTCGTCAGGCGTGTACACTGTGGATGTTTATGCTGTAATGCACTGCGGCAGATAACACTGTAATCTGGATATAGGCGGAGAAGCTGTGGTCTATGTGAGTTACAACAAGCAGACATTACAGAGCAGATGTGCTGCGAGACAATGAGGAGCAGCAGGAGTCTGCGTTCATCTCTCTGGCTGCACAGTCCTGTTCCTTCATGAAGAACAAAAGTAGGATTGTGGGAGCCTCGGCCAGCAAGTGCACGTCATGAAAATATCTCTATATACATATTAAAGCAGCTCTGCGGATACAAGCTCATGTATGTTCCTGTTCTCTGCACAATATTTCACTTGTTACGGCAGCTGCATCTTCTCCAGATATGTCCTTCCAACGTCACCTTGAGAAAGAAAGTTGCAACTATGTTCAGCCATTGTAAAATAGTGGAGCAGTGCGGAGTTATATAGAGATATGGAGCAGTGTGGAGTTATATAGAGATATGGAGCAGTGCGGAGTTATATAGAGATATGGAGCAGTGTGGAGTTATATAGAGATACGGAGCAGTGTGGAGTTATATAGAGATATGGAGCAGTGTGGAGTTATATAGAGATATGGAGCAGTGTGGAGTTATATAGAGTTATGGAGCAGTGTGGAGTTATATAGAGATATGGAGCAGTGTGGAGTTATATAGAGATATGGAGCAGTGTGGAGTTATATAGAGATACGGAGCAGTGTGGAGTTATATAGAGATATGGAGCAGTGTGGAGTTATATAGAGATATGGAGCAGTGTGGAGTTATATAGAGATATGGAGCAGTGTGGAGTTATATAGAGTTATGGAGCAGTGTGGAGTTATATAGAGATATGGAGCAGTGTGGAGTTATATAGAGATATGGAGCAGTGTGGAGTTATATAGAGATATGGAGCAGTGTGGAGTTATATAGAGATATGGAGCAGTGTGGAGTTATATAGAGATATGGAGCAGTGTGGAGTTATATAGAGTTATGGAGCAGTGTGGAGTTATATAGAGATATGGAGCAGTGTGGAGTTATATAGAGATATGGAGCAGTGCGGAGTTATATAGAGTTATGGAGCAGTGTGGAGTTATATAGAGTTATGGAGCAGTGTGGAGTTATATAGAGATATGGAGCAGTGTGGAGTTATATAGAGTTATGGAGCAGTGCGGAGTTATATAGAGATATGGAGCGGTGTGGAGTTATATAGAGTTATGGAGCAGTGCGGAGTTATATAGAGATATGGAGCAGTGTGGAGTTATATAGAGATATGGAGCAGTGTGGAGTTATATAGAGATATGGAGCAGTGCGGAGTTATATAGAGATATGGAGCAGTGTGGAGTTATATAGAGATATGGAGCAGTGCGGAGTTATATAGAGTTATGGAGCAGTGTGGAGTTATATAGAGATATGGAGCAGTGCGGAGTTATATAGAGATATGGAGCAGTGTGGAGTTATATAGAGATATGGAGCAGTGTGGAGTTATATAGAGATATGGAGCAGTGTGGAGTTATATAGAGATATGGAGCAGTGTGGAGTTATATAGAGATATGGAGCAGTGTGGAGTTATATAGAGTTATGGAGCAGTGTGGAGTTATATAGAGATATGGAGCAGTGTGGAGTTATATAGAGATATGGAGCAGTGCGGAGTTATATAGAGATATGGAGCAGTGTGGAGTTATATAGAGTTATGGAGCAGTGCGGAGTTATATAGAGATATGGAGCAGTGTGGAGTTATATAGAGATATGGAGCAGTGTGGAGTTATATAGAGATATGGAGCAGTGTGGAGTTATATAGAGATATGGAGCAGTGTGGAGTTATATAGAGATATGGAGCAGTGTGGAGTTATATAGAGTTATGGAGCAGTGTGGAGTTATATAGAGATATGGAGCAGTGTGGAGTTATATAGAGATATGGAGCAGTGTGGAGTTATATAGAGTTATGGAGCAGTGCGGAGTTATATAGAGATATGGAGCAGTGCGGAGTTATATAGAGATATGGAGCAGTGTGGAGTTATATAGAGATACGGAGCAGTGTGGAGTTATATAGAGTTATGGAGCAGTGTGGAGTTATATAGAGATATGGAGCAGTGTGGAGTTATATAGAGTTATGGAGCAGTGTGGAGTTATATAGAGATATGGAGCAGTGTGGAGTTATATAGAGTTATGGAGCAGTGCGGAGTTATATAGAGTTATGGAGCAGTGTGGAGTTATATAGAGATATGGAGCAGTGTGGAGTTATATAGAGATATGGAGCAGTGCGGAGTTATATAGAGATATGGAGCAGTGTGGAGTTATATAGAGTTATGGAGCAGTGCGGAGTTATATAGAGATATGGAGCAGTGTGGAGTTATATAGAGATATGGAGCAGTGTGGAGTTATATAGAGTTATGGAGCAGTGTGGAGTTATATAGAGTTATGGAGCAGTGTGGAGTTATATAGAGATATGGAGCAGTGTGGAGTTATATAGAGATATGGAGCAGTGTGGAGTTATATAGAGTTATGGAGCAGTGCGGAGTTATATAGAGATATGGAGCAGTGTGGAGTTATATAGAGATATGGAGCAGTGTGGAGTTATATAGAGATATGGAGCAGTGTGGAGTTATATAGAGTTATGGAGCAGTGTGGAGTTATATAGAGTTATGGAGCAGTGTGGAGTTATATAGAGATATGGAGCAGTGTGGAGTTATATAGAGATATGGAGCAGTGTGGAGTTATATAGAGTTATGGAGCAGTGTGGAGTTATATAGAGTTATGGAGTATTGCCTCTCATTCATCCCATTGAAGAATACTATTTGAAATGGCTGATAACAGGGAAAAATATATTGTATTCACCTGTTCTACAGTCAGCCTCTCCACAGCCTAAACCGGCTGATAACAGAGAGTAGGTTGCACTGTACTGCACAGTAAAAAGAAACAGTCCAATGTCATACATAAGAAACTTATAACATCATCATTAGGCACAGATCAGCGGTTTTTTACGCTGATTTTTACACGGAAACCGTGTCGGAATCAGCGCCAGAAAACGTCTGATAACGCCTCCCATGGATTTCAGTGGGAGGCGGAAGCGTTTTTTTCTCACGGCGGCATTTAGCAATAAAAATAGGCAGCATGCTCTTTCTTGCTGCGGTTCCGCCTCTGTCCTCCCATTGAAATCAATGGGAGGCAGAGAAAGCGTTTCTTTGCCCAAAAGCCGCAGCAAGAAAGTGCAGGCAGGTTAAAATCCGTCTCTAAATTCCAGAGGGAATTTTGAGGCAGATTTTTTTTGTCTGCAAAAGAACTCAGTGTGAACAGGGCCTTAGAGTAATACTTTTGTACTGTGGTACTTTAAATTACATACACACAATATATATATACATACACACACACACACAATATCTATATATAACTATTTTCCCCATATTGCAGCATGCTGCTCCACCATGTCATATATAAAATGGGTGAAAACATAACCACACAGGTAGAATATATTTTTGCTGCATTGTGTCTGTGCATTTGTTATGACCCGGGAGATCATGTACGGAGATGGTGATAGAAATACATTCAACTTATGTTTAATAATCATTATCAGTTTTAAACTTGTGTTTGTCCGACCCTCATCATATGATCCCTTCTGTGTGCAGAACAAACCAAGAAAACTTGTTTGTGTTGTAGGCAGAAGATCGGTTGGATGTGTGCTGCAAAGATAGCAAAGAGTGAGGCAAATTCTTGCTGGAGGGGGGATGGGAAAGTAATCTCACATGCGTATTTACTGATCAAAGAGAACCTAAAGCACAAGATCCTCCTTGGGTTATTTCACCACAAAGGTCGCCATTGTTCCACTTGACTAATTAAGAAATGATCTTCTGCTATGATGTAGCTGCCGGCCCTTAACATGATTATTGTTTTAGTGTGAAAGTCAAAGAAGTTCTGCTCTGTGTATTACAGAGGTCGGTGCATGTGAGGCCCATGCGCTTTCACTTCCTATAGATATAAAAAGATAACAGAGAAAGAACGGCAGCGATGTAAACATGGAAGATTTATAAACACTTCATATGTCTGCCTGCACCGTGTGTATACACCTTGACAGTCAATAAATAATTATAGTGGGATGTGCCCGCAGCTTGTACTGTAGAGGGATGTGCCCGCAGCCTGTACTGTAGAGGGATGTGCCCGCAGCCTGTACTGTAGAGGGATGTGCCCGCAGCCTGTACTGTAGAGGGATGTGCCCGCAGCTTGTACGGTAGAAGAAGGATGTGCCCGGAGCCCGTGTAGTAGAGGGATGTGCCCGGAACCCGTACGGTAGAGGGATGTGCCCGCAGCCCGTACGGTAGAGGGACGTGCCCGCAGCCCGTACGGTAGAGGGACGTGCCCGGAGGCCGCACGGTAGAGGGACGTGCCCGGAGGCCGCACGGTAGAGGGACGTGCCCGGAGGCCGCACGGTAGAGGGACGTGCCCGGAGGCCGCACGGTAGAGGGACGTGCCCGGAGGCCGCACGGTAGAGGGACGTGCCCGGAGGCCGCACGGTAGAGGGACGTGCCCGGAGGCCGCACGGTAGAGGGACGTGCCCGGAGGCCGCACGGTAGAGGGATGTGCCCGGAGGCCGCACGGTAGAGGGACGTGCCCGGAGGCCGCACGGTAGAGGGATGTGCCCGGAGGCCGCACGGTAGAGGGATGTGCCCGGAGGCCGCACGGTAGAGGGATGTGCCCGGAGGCCGCACGGTAGAGGGATGTGCCCGGAGGCCGCACGGTAGAGGGATGTGCCCGGAGGCCGCACGGTAGAGGGATGTGCCCGGAGGCCGCACGGTAGAGGGATGTGCCCGGAGGCCGCACGATAGAGGGATGTGCCCGGAGGCCGCACGATAGAGGGATGTGCCAGGAGGCCGCACGATAGAGGGATGTGCCCGGAGGCCGCACGGTAGAGGGATGTGCCCGGAGGCCGCACGGTAGAGGGATGTGACCGGAGGCCGCACGGTAGAGGGATGTGACCGGAGGCCGCACGGTAGGGGGATGTGCCCGGAGGCCGCACGGTAGGGGGATGTGCCCGGAGGCCGCACGGTAGGGGGATGTGCCCGGGGGCCGCACGGTAGGGGGATGTGCCCGGGGGCCGCACGGTAGGGGGATGTGCCCGGGGGCCGCACGGTAGGGGGATGTGCCCGGGGGCCGCACGGTAGGGGGATGTGCCCTGAGCCTGTATGGTAGAGTAGTGTGTATGGAGCCTGTACGGTAGATGGATGTGCAAAGGGCCTATACGGTAGAGGGATGTGCAAAGGGCCTGTACGGTAGAGGGATGTGCCCGGAGCCTGTACGGTAGAGGGATGTGCCCGGAGCCTGTACGGTAGAGGGATGTGCCCGGAGCCTGTACGGTAGAGGGATGTGCCCGGAGCCTGTACGGTAGAGGGATGTGCCCGGAGCCTGTACGGTAGAGGGATGTGCCCGGAGCCTGTACAGTAGAGGGATGTGCCCGGAACCTGTACGGTAGAGGGATGTGCCCGGAACCTGTACGGTAGAGGGATGTGCCCGGAGCCTGTACGGTAGAGTAGTGTGCCCGGAGCCTGTACGGTAGAGTAGTGTGCCCGGAGCCTGTACGGCAGAGGGATGTGCCCGGAATCTGTACGGTAGAGTAGTGTGCCCGGAGCCTGTACGGTAGAGGGATGTGCCCGGAATCTGTACGGTAGAGTAGTGTGCCCGGAGCCTGTACGGCAGAGGGATGTGCCCGGAATCTGTACGGTAGAGTAGTGTGCCCGGAGCCTGTACGGTAGAGGGATGTGCCCGGAACCTGTACGGTAGAGTAGTGTGCCCGGAGCCTGTACGGTAGAGTAGTGTGCACGGAGCTTGTTGAACTCCATGTGTAGACATATTCTCCCCTATAAGCTATGCTTCCTTATTACTTATACGTACATATGGCGTCATATAAAATATGACAATTACTTTTCTGTTCGATTCCTACAGAAATTGGTGGCATACAGAAGTTCTGTATTGACCTCATGCACTTCTATTATGGCTCTACACAAAACGGAGCCATAATAAAGCCATGAGCATTAGCCGTTAAAGTGATGGGTTCCAAATGAATGGAAATCCATTCCCATCAGGCGGAACATGTATCAGAACTTATTTTTCAGCTGCTAGTTGTAAATGTTTAAGCGTTTAATAACTCGACATGTGAGAAAATATATGGAAAATTGTTTACATTGTAACTTTGTGCATGTATAAGGCTTCCCTGACAAGTGTTCTGATAGATGGATGAAACTGAAGCCACAGCAAATGTTAAGGTGGAGTTGACGCTGAGTTTTTTTACGCGGAAACCGTGGCGGAAAACGTGCCAGAAAACGGCCGAAAATGCCTCCCATTGATTTCAATGGGAGGCGGAGGCGTTTTTTTCCCGAGAGCGGAAAATCCGTCTCGCGGGAAAAAGGGACATGCCCTATCTTCAGGCGTTTACGCCTCTATCCTCCCACTGACATCAATGGGAGGCAGAGGAAGCGTAATTCGCTGCTTTTTTTGCACGCGGCGCTCAATGGCCGCAGGCAAAAAACGCCGCAAAAATCGGCGTGCAGCCAGAGCAAAATCTGGCTCAAAAGTAGATTTTCCGCCTGCAAAAAACTCTGTGTGAACCCAGCCTTAGAGGCCCGGACACTAAAAGGCAGTGCTGTGGAGTTTATAGAAATGTACCGACTCCAACTTCAAAATAAAAACGTTGAATATTATTAATATTGTATTCACAAAAATTGTAAAACGTTTTTTTTGTTCAGAAACCATAGTCCACTAAGTAGCCTGATTATTTACGTGAAGGTGATGAAAAGCCTGATATGACCATTTTACTATAATAAACTTGTTATTACTAATTATTATACTTGAGCAATTTATGAAGGAGCCGGAGTTCGAGCTGCCGCCGGGCAGTGGAGATATGGAGGAGTGGGGAGTTTGGCTTATTAACTACACATCCCTGCAGAGACCCCAATCATGTGCAGGATCATCATGGTGGTGTATTTTTGCTATTGAGTTCAACTATGCAGGTTCTCCTTTCTGATCTACTACCACCACTATTATCCATTTCTTGATTGCTGGTCAAGTAGTTCTGATGCTGTTTGTATTACAGTTCTGTTTACATTCAAAGTGGGGAAGGGGAGGGGGAATTTCTCAGTTTTCTATAAGGCCCTATGCATTCTAGTTACATCCTTCTCCTGATGGTTAAAAGGGTTTTCCAGGCAATCAATGGCTGATGGGTCGGGGTCTGACTCCAGGGACACCTGCCGCTCAGCTGTTTAAGGGGCCGCAGTGCTCGTACGAGCGCTGCTTCCCCTTCATTTCTTCTTGCTCACTGTGAATCGTTGACACACATTTAGCGGTGATTCACAGGTATTGCAGCCTTTTCCCCTATTCACTTCAATGGTTGAAGACAGTAATACCTGTGAATCGCCGCTAAATGTGTGTCAACGATTCACAGTGAGCAAGAAGAAGTGAAGGGGAAGCAGTACGAGCGCTGCGGCCCCTTCAACAGCTGATCGGCGGGGGTCCCAGGAGTCGGACCCGACCCATCAGCTATTGATGGCCTATCCTGAGGTTAGGCCATCAATTTTTATTGGCTGGAAAACCCCTTTAATATAACTAAAAGCTAAATGCACTGGGGACAGGGGGTTATACACATCATATTCAGGTTGGCACAATGTTATTCTCAGTACATATACAGCAGACTTAGAGGGCACCACAGGGACAATGAATCATTGACGGAATCGTGGACGTGTTTTGGACGTTGTGATGACCGGACATGATATTTCTTATAGAACAGAAGACTTGTGTATTACTGGAGACGTTTCCTGCAGTGCTGGATGTGAGGGTTGTGTATTGTGATTCAGCAGTTTCATCCTCAGGGCATGTTCACACGCTGAGCCAAAAACGTCTGAAAATACGGAGCGGTTTTCAAAGGAAGAACAGCACCTGTTTTTCAGACCTCTTTTGAGCAACTCACGTTTTTCGCTGCGTTTTCGCGCCGTTTTTGGAGCTGTTTTCAATAGAGTCTATGAGAAAACGGCTCCAAAAACGTCCCAAGAAGTGCCCTGCATATAATGTATAGAAGTGTCCTGCATATAATGTATATAAGTGTCCTGCATATAATGTATAGAAGTGTCCCGCATATAATGTATAGAAGTGTCCCGCATATAATGTATAGAAGTGTCCCGCATATAATGTATAGAAGTGTCCCGCATATAATGTATATAAGTGCCCTGCACTTCTTTTGACGAGGCTGTAATTTTACGCGTCGTCTTTTGACAGCTGTCAAACGACGACGCGTAAATGACAGGTCGTCGGCACAATACGTCGGCAAACCCATTCAAATGAATGGGCAGATGTTTGCCGACGGATTGTAGCCCTATTTTCAGACGTAAAACGAGGCATAATACGCCTCGTTTACGTCTGAAAATAGGTCGTGTGAACCCAGCCTCACGGGGGAGGAGGGGGCTCTACACTGGAAACGCTGCGCTGACACAACTACGTTTCATCATTTCAAAAAGTGCTGGGAACTCAAGAAGACTTTCCTGAAACATAGGAACATCACCCCCTGACTGCAGATGAAATCCACAAATGACTGCTGCAAAAAGCGCTCCTACACGGTTAGACTCTAGACCATTTAATACGGTAGTTGGACCTTATAAATATTAGGGATTTGTTCCTCATTGTCTGTACAATACTCCTCTTATCGATCCACACATTCACAGGCAGCAGAGAACAGTATATGCACCCTTGCTCTGTAAGGATTCGTACGCATCTGCGTTAGCGTTCCGTTCTGACGTTCCGTCGGATCTGCCCGTCAGTACGGAACCCTGACTGAGACATTTGTTAATACCCCAGACGACTACGCTATTGATTCTGTCAAAACGACGGAACCCTTGCACAACGGAGACAAACGGAAACCACTGGCACCGGATCCATCACCATTGAAATCAATGGTGATGCAAACAGAATCCTATGGTTTCTGTTTGTGTCTGTCAGGGCTCCGTTCCGACAGAAAGCTCAGATGGCACGTGAGAACGGGACCCTAGAGCAGATTTGAATGAAGCCGTAGACCACCCCCTTTATTGTGAGCCATGACATTAAATAGCTCAATCCTTACATGAACTCTAACAGATAGTAGGAAGCCGCTTTTAATATGACAGTGGGCCCCGTTACCTACTGGGCCCCTGTGTGACTGCATATATGGTATTTCCTGCATACATTGGAATATTTGCCCAAACTCGTGTGGAGCCAACAAGCCAAATAATAAAATTAATATTAAACATAATACTTTTTGTTTTTCTTTGATGCTTCTTGTACTACTCCCAATGATCATGCCACAAATCACGCTTATATCCTAATATACAATAATATGAGTAAAAATAATGATGGAAAAGGGAATGGGGAGGAAACCTCCAGCTCACCAGTCAAAACACTCCAGTGTTTGTAATCGCCCGGATCGACCGCGACGGCACACGGCAGCAATAGAAGAAAAAACCAGAGGAGATCCAGCGATGAAGATGTAAATAGGAAAAACTAGGTTTCCATTTTATTTAAATACAAGAGCAATGCTTGAAAAACACCAGGAGGAAAGAACAAGGTGGTGATATGCGGCAATAGATAGCCTACGCGTTTCAGGCACTGGCTGTGCCCTTAATCATGGCTAAGTCGAGACTCGACTTAGCCATGATTAAGGGCACAGCCAGTGCCTGAAACGCGTAGGCTATCTATTGCCGCATATCACCACCTTGTTCTTTCCTCCTGGTGTTTTTCAAGCATTGCTCTTGTATTTAAATAAAATGGAAACCTAGTTTTTCCTATTTACATCTTCATCGCTGGATCTCCTCTGGTTTTTTCTTATACAATAATATATTTGTATAAAAATGACGCAAAAATAAAGCTGGGTTTGTCACGAGAATAAATAATACAAGAATAGAAAAACATCATCACAACCCATCAAGACAAATTCATTTAGCTGTTCAACTAAAATGACCTGACAATGTCATACGGCCATTAAGTTCACAAATACACAGGCCATGAAAGGGTTAAATATTGTAAGTGCACCGCTGGGTGTTTGCACAGCACATTCACACAGGCCTGCTCTTTGGACATAGTACACATTAGGCTACGGCTCCACAGAGATTTAATGGCAGCGATGATGACTCTAATGCAAATGCAAGATGGCGGCTAATGTATCCCCACAGGAGTCCCATAAAATTGTGCATGGACAATGTTCATTTTATATTTTTTTCAATAATGACAAATCGCACAGAATTGTTTCCTGCAAAGGGTTTTAGTAAAATCACATTTATACATTAATATTGTGCAATCGTAATTTTAAGATTTTAAACGTTTGACAAACTTCTGACATGTCAGAAGTTTGGATTGGTGGGGGTCCGAGCCCTGAGACCCCCACCAATCGCTAGAACAAAGCAGCTGAAGGTCTCGTGTGAGCGCTCGGCCGCTTCGTGTCTGTTCGGCTTTTTCCGGAATTAAATGTATCGGTGTACGGAGTCAATATAAAGTCTATGAGCCCGTCCTCCGATACATCGGCTTTCCGGAAAAAGACGAAAAGACACGAAGCGGCCGAGAGATCACACGAGACCTTCAGCTGCTTCGTTCTAGTGATTGGTGGGGGTCTCAGTGCTCGGACCCCCACCAATCCAAACCTCTGACATGTCACTATTACATGTCCGAAGTTTGTCAAACGTTTAGCTACACTTAAAAAAATAAAAAATAAAGCTCCTCCCCTAAATCACTTGACTATAATCATGCAAAACTGTACATCGCATGCGATAAGTGGCCGTGGAGAACGAGCGTCAAACAGAAACTGACCACAATGGCTATTTTTAGGTTTTACAAATCGAACGTCATCAAAAAACACGAGGAAAAGAACAGTGGTGCAAATATTCTCTGGAGGAGATGCCGATCTGCCAGAAATGGATTGCAGGACGGCTGCGGAGGGGAGTTGTTATAAAGAGTTGCACCATCATCACATATATTATGGAATTTGAGAACATAGTTTTGGTTCTTATAAACTACACGCTCATAGGCGATGACCTGGTTTAGAAGCGGATTCCACATACGTAAATTAGGGGGTTCAGGGCCATCCAGCGAATGGCAATGGCTTTTCTGGCCAGTAATAATGTTTCACGGAGAAAAATACATCGGTAGTGGGACCAGAGGTCTTAGTCCGTTATTTCCAATAAACACAGGGCTGGTGAGGGTGATGGGCTACCTAGGAGGCGAGCTAAAAGGCTCAACATCACATTCTAATAGTTGTTTGTTGCTATTTTGTGAGGAGACAGTCTGGGAGCACAACGGTGCGTGTTCTAACTATAACTTAAAGGGATTATGTGGGAATCAAAGATTATTAGCAGTGCATCACTGCAGTATGTGAGATCACTGCTAATATACATACCGATTAATAGATATTGACAGCGCTGCCGGGGGACTGGAACTCTAGTGGCACAGTCTACTTCATGACTCGTGTCCATCCCCACTGTACGCTATGTAATCGCTGTACTACTTCTACTGCTTGTACATAGAGTACAGCGGTGCCGGTCACATGACGAAGAGTTGTGTCATCATGAAGTTAGGCCCCATGCACACAACAGTATTTTTAATCAGTAATTACGGACCCATTCATTGCTATTGGCCACTGACACCTTCCAGTGTTTTTACTGATGGGTGTCCGTACTAAAAAAATCATACAACCTGTCCTATTCTTGTCAGTGATTACGGCAAGGACTCTCCCATAGAAGTCTATTGGAGCTTCCGTAAATACGGACAACTACTGATGTGCATCCGCAAACCGTCCATATTTACAGAAGCGTTGCTAGGTAATAGGTTGATGACTTCATTTGCAGACTCCCTCTTTTTGGAAGTATCCATATATACAGATGGAATACGGTCCGTATTTACGGACAGTATTTCTGGATAGATGAAAATACGGTCGTGTGCATGGGGCCTGAGACTGTGCAACTACACTTCCGGTCCCCCACCAGCGCTATAAAAATCTATTAAAACGTCATAATCAGCGCCACGGGGGACCGGAATGTCACCTACTGCAGGGAGTACACTGCTAATCATTTTGGGTTCCCACATAACCCCTTTACATTTATTGGCGCATGCTCTTTACATATTATTGCTCGCACAGACAATCTCAACAGCGGTTTATGGCAAACAATCGAAAAAATACAACACGTCAGATTGAGTCCCAGACAGATTTTGGGGGATTTTTGTTGTCAAACATGATAATTTGGTACACGAACAAATGAACAATCGATAGACGATAATTCTCTAACTCAGTCGTTTCGGCCATTGAAAATGAATAGCGTATGGCCACCTTTAGACAAAGGTTTTTGCTGCAGTATTTGGTGCCATAGTGCTCTTCCGTCATCAGGTCTGTCTCCCCTCTGTTGCCATCGGCACGATAATAAAGGAAAGGAGATAAAGTATGAATGTAACAGACGTCAATTAAAATATTATCCATGTAGACATGGCCCTGACGTGCTGCACCCCCTCTAATGATGTGTCCGCCCTCACGGCTTCTTTATTTCTCTACCTGGATTATTTTACACCCTCCAGCGACATCTGTTTCTTACAACACTTTGTATGTAGACGAGGTGGGAGCTGTGGCGATTAGTATATACTGTATCTGGAGCTCGGAGCCCATACAGGACAAGGTCTAATGCTTTTTATGTCAGTTCCTGAATTTAGTGCGTCTTGCAGGTTCTAGCAGGATATGTCCGTCCCCCCCCCCCCCCCCGCTTAATGTCCTGATGCAAATTTTAGGCTTCATCTCCAGATTATACTAATCTATGGAAATCTATTATCCCTATAGAAAATAATACCAATAATAAAAACACATCATTCAACCTCAAGTCAATGACAATGTATAATAAAAGGCTTGTTTTTTTTTTTAGCCTCCAATGGTGATGTGAATGGTGATTATCTTTGTACAACGCCGCAGAATATGCTGGCGCTAGGTGAGCAACGGAAATACAAAATAAATTAATCAGAGCTCAGCTGTCATCTATTACACAGTGTTGGACAAATAAAACATTTGCTCTGATTGGTTATTGCTATAGGCAAAACTTTTGTTTGGCTTTTAAACATGATGATTAACATAAAGGGACTGTCTCATGAAGAGGGGACCCCCCTATATTAACCAGGACACAAAGCCCATCTGGAAGAGCAGCTCCCCTTCTGGCGGACTCTAGTTATCTATGTATTCGAATGGCCAGCCATGTAATACTACATTTCCCCTGCAGCTGGCCACGGCTTCCCCGGGAAAGCAGATGCCAGGAGCTGGACCCGCAGAGGCTCCTCTGGAACGGGTTGTTACTCATTAAACCACTCCGATAAAAGGTACCCATTCCCCCCGCACAGGCTCCTTTACATTAGGGAATTGTAACGGGGTTGTCCAGGCACGGGACAGTTTTTCATACTGATGATCTTTCCACAGGATAGGTCATCAGTATATGATCGGTGGGGCGTTTGACACCAGGACCCCGCACCAAACAGCTGCCTTCGGGCACCGGATGTCCGTGCCGGAAGAAGATGGCTCCGGTCACAGTATAGCGGCCGTGCTGCACTACTGCAGCTCTGCTCCTGTTCAAGTGAATAGGAGCAGAGCTGCACGCCTGCAGCACGGGCAGTATGCAGCGTATGGAGCCAACTGCTTCCGACACTGCATAACATGCCCGGGGCCAGCTGAAACAGCTGATCGGTGTGGGGTCTGGGTGTGGGACCCCCACCAATCATATATTGATGACCTATTTTGTGGAAATGTCATCAGTATGAAAAACCGTCCCGTGCCCGGACAAATCCTTCAAAGAAGCCATATTACAGGTGAACCAGAGGACAAGATTGCCAGGCGGATTCTCCTGATATAACATTTTGGTGGAGAGCCCCTTACACTGAATGTAGAGAATGTGCTTAATTTACATAGTAAAATGTCCAAAAGTTATGAAGCTTTACATTACCAAAAATAACTTATCCAGAGCAGAATACCAGCCAATCCCAGAGAAAACCTAAATGTTAACAACCAAGTTATGGATTATATTGTGATAAAAGCGAACAAAATAAAGTAAATGAAGACTGCAAGTCTGTTTCCTATTCATATTCAGAATCATAAACATGTAGATGTTGTATCGGAACTGAAGATATCTCAGAGGAAGTCACGAAGATTTCCTGTCAATAATCTCATCCACTGTAGTCAGAATTTATCCACAATATGGCTGATAACAGGGAATACAACAAATGCAAAGATCTCGAGGATACAGGTGTAACCATCTTTGTCTTGACTCTCATAACGCATTAAAGGGGTTTTCCAGTCCCTAAAAATTGATGGCCTATCCTCACGTCTCCCGGGACCCCCGATCAGCTGTTTTGAAGGGGGTGCAGTGCTCGTACGAGCGC